>NC_092333.1:674992500-675292500 GCF_046630445.1 Rutidosis leptorrhynchoides | reverse complement strand
CACTTTCTCCGCTCCTCTATTTCGTAGGGCTTCGTTGTAAGCGGCATTAAACTCTTGACAATTTTTGTTGATATTTCTCCATTTAGAGGACAATTGGTCATCGCCTCTATACCACCCGTGCTTGTTGTTATTGAATTTCTTATAAACCGTACCCCACAACGATTCATACTTTTGCGAATTTCCCTTTCGGGAATCTTGAGAAGAATCGATCCAACATTGCGCCAACCACTCTTCTTCTTTGGTAGTCCATAATGTGCACTTTTTTTGAATCGGAACTAGTTCGGTACCTACATATAACATAAATAATCAAACTATATATACACATAAATATTCTATATATATCTGAACCATATACATATCAAACTATTCTATATACATATCAAACCATAAAATTGGGTAAATATTGGATAAATTCGGAATTAAAAAAAAAAAAAAAAACCCAAAACGGTCAAAGTATCCGTTGGGTGAATCGACCAATCAGACAGCGCCACGTAGCCCTGACGCGTCTGTTACCTTCCGTTCCAAAACTCACTGACGCCCCTTTTCGTTACCCGTGACGCCCCACTAGTGGCGTCAGAGGGCGTCACTCGACGCCAGCGCGTCTGACGGGACCCCTCTGACGCCGCGTTAAAATTGGTCTTAGAGCCATTTGTAACTTTTTATTTTTTGTTGAATGGCGACGTGTATGTGTTAACGACCCGTACCCAAAAGTACTGTAATATACTTTTTTCGTATAAGGAAAACATATAACATCAGACAGTTACTGATTCAAAAGGAAACCAAAAATCGAGTCTCAGACAACATTTAACGGCCTAAACAAACCGAATCTACCACCGGATTGAAAAATAGTTTAAACTGGGAACTAAAAATGTGACTATATACCTGTAACACAAGGAAACCTATGAGGACTACATTAAAACCATTCTCACATACCAAACGCCAACGGAAAAAATACCCGAGACCTCCAAACCTCCAAGAACTAGAAAAAAAACATTGGATACTTCAAAACCTACATTTAACTATGTGAACCCAAATATATTTAAAATTTATAGTTTTTTAAAAGTAAATGACCACCAAAGTACCTCTTAAACATAATTAGTTTTTTTTTTTCTTTTTTAAAATAGGACCCTTTATAATTTTATCCTAGATTCGGCACTACCACTAAACACTTCAAATTTGGGACTCAAAAACTTTGATGACCGAAGATGATTGTTGTGTTAATCTAGTACTTATTAAGGGTGTTAATATTTGCATCTAGAATTTGATTATTTGATCGATATGTTCTTAATTGTAAATATTTAAATAATAATTGAGGAATAGAAATTAATTAATTGCATGCGATTTGAGAGTTCAAAACGTAGAAGCATGTCATCCCTTACATCGGGTAAAACGTTATAATCATTTTTATTTTTCCTCATATTTTTAAACAAAACATCAGGTTCTAACATACTATACGACTAATTTTTTTGATGACTTCTAGTATATATAACAATTATCAAATAATCGGATTTACCGCACTAATCTATTACTAGATTACTTTGTCTTATAGTACTAGTTTAGTGACTCGTAAAAACACGGATATGTTTAAGAAATACATAAAAAAAACTAAGTACTAGTATTTAAGTAAATACACGTTATCTTTAAAAATTAATCTATTGAAGTTACACTAAGTGATGAAAAAGGTAACTTTTAAATTTCATTTACACTGAACCGGTTTCGATATAGTTAATCTTTTAAATTGCGGTAATATATACTCCTTACTAAATTTGTTACTAAAAAAATATTCATTAGACAACTTAAAGGAGTGAAGGTTGTATTTCTCATTTCTCATATGAATTACAACATCACTTGCATGTTATTTTACTGTACATGTACTTTTTTCAAATTATCACTACTATATTCCGGCACAATTAGACGTGTGGAAAATCGTTTTTATATGTGTTGAACAACACGTCTACATGTGACGGCTTCAATTGAGTGGTGACATATAGTGCGATTCAAGGAACCGCTCTAAAAACTCTAAAGTAGAAGTGTTGTCAAATCGTTAGATTAGGCTGTTCCGTTATGTCTTTTAGACGTGTTCCGTTATTTACAATTAGATGTGTTCCGTTAGTTGTAATTAGACGTGTTCTGTTAGTTGCAATTAGACGTGTTCCGTTAGTTGCAATTAGACGTGTTCTAGTAAATGTTAACCATGGTTAAACTCAAATATTTTAAATAATACCTGTCAAATACCGCCAAATAATTTCTAGCGCCAAATAAATTAAAATCTCAAATATTTCAAATAACACCCAAATACAAAATGCATCAAATATACCAAATTAAATTTACTACAAAACCAAACTATATATAAAGTCATAAATGTAATTTACAATGGATGAATTCTAAACTAAAAAACACTAATAAAACACTAAACTAATATAAAGTAGCTATAGTTAGTTCTTTTCCATCCTTATGCGAGTCTTGCCTCCCTCCCCCCTACCAACAACATTATAAAATAATTTCACATGTTTAGTTATGTAATGCTTTGTACTTAGAAATGATATTTAAGATACCTTGAACGAGAAGTTGTTAACTAGAGATCTTTTTTGTGTTAGGTTCTCCTACTGCAACTGTCAAATTCAGCTGCTATACAATTGAATCACTTCTACATGTAAACATGTCAAATTCAGCTACAATACAGAGCATGCTTAAAACAAATCAGTATAATTAGCAGATTGCATTAAAGTACATTAAAAAAAATCATTGGACAACCAACTCTTAAGAACCTCATTATGAGTGGACAAACTTAGTAAATAATTCGTTAACAATCAATGTGATCTCTACATAACACTATGATTCACAAAATAATATAGCAATCTGATTAGCGTGCAATGTGTCATAAGTGTTTATCCACTTACTCAAAGTATTTACCCACTTGGGAATCAATATTCATAGACATGGCCATTTCACTATAAATCCATTACTCATTTGAACGCCCTCGTGACCAAAACTACGACGACTGCTCATGTATAATGTTTGACCTGTTATTGAATTATGCAACTTGGTAACATATAAACAAAAAATGAAGAAATAAAACAATACCTTTTGTAAAGATGAGGTTCAAGATTTCAGAGCTTGCATTATATAGCTGCAAGTCACACACACACACACACAAACACACACACACAAAACGTCAATTCAAACATATACATAAATAATTCTGATGATTAACCAGCATAAATAGTAAAAATTCACATACCACACCTTCCATCTTAAAGGAGTATTCACATAAAGAAACTTGACGATGAACCATCAAACGACATAAATTTTTTTACTCAATTATAGTAGGCTCCTAAGTGTGAAACACATTAAGCTACAAAAAGACTCTGTACAAGCTGAAGCATTTTAGATTTAAAACACTAAAAGTATCTATACCTATTTCAATTTGTAGAACATACTATTAGTAACTTTCAAAATGTTAGAAGTAGATCACAAGAAGTGACAATGGAATACTCAGACACATTTGGTTGTATTTTAAGAATATAGTGTTGTTAAGATCCTGCAATGAAGAACAGTCGAAGAATATCATATACAGCTAATACCTATAAACTATAATGTAGACACAAAAATGGTGAATCCTACATATACTCATAAACTGAACAAATGGTTAATTCATTGAACATTTAATACTCTTTTCACAAGCATGCATCATCAAGTCCATGGAATTGATACATGACATAAATGACCATATTGTTGGACCCACATATGAGAATGAGATATGATAAACGTCAAATGTGAAGAATGCTATGCTAACTAACAAAAGTGCTGGAGAAAAAACTAACTAGTTTTAGGCGAGCAGAATGATCGAGTTCAACGAAATACCCTGAAACATTTAAAATAGTAGTTCTTTGGTAGAGTTATTCACATTGCAGAACACCTCTTTAATGGGTTTATAATAGCGTTTAATTTTTACTTATGATAACATGCCTCTTTTTCCAGATTTCAAACATAGACTATTTATTACTTTCATAACGAACAAATAGTGACACTTTAGAACTGTGTGGAATTGTTTCACCTTAAAACCAGTTCGTTGTACTTTAGATCTGTGTAGGAGTTGAAAGACCACTTTGCACGCTAGAGTAAATTTTTTTTAATATATATATATATATATATATATATATATATATATATATATATATATATATATATATATATAAAAATTCACACAGCCCTAGGTACATGAGTAAATGTGATGGATCAAACTTACAAGTCCCGACTGGCGAGGATACTGACAAGCCCCAGATGTGTATGATGGTGATGATATTCAAAAAGCTATAAAAAAATACATGATACAAAATGTTGAAGTATACGGATCAAGATTGTTCAAATTGACATACCTTCAAATAATCGTATTGAATCGAGCCTTTGTGTAACCTTGTTACTAAAAAATGTAAACGCAAAAAATCAGTATTATATGTATAATCACGAAATTTAGTAATCTAATTGACAATCTTTTTTATTCAAATCGATAAAAAAAACCTAAGAAAACCTGCATCATCGTCTTCATCGCTGAACAAAGGTATGTTTCTAATTGACATACCTTTATTTAATCGTCTTCATATCAATTTGCATCGAGACTATATGCCATATTCATTTCAGTATCAAATATAAAGCTAATCACAGTGATTGGATGTTAAACCTCATCTCTTATAACATTTAATGTAACTGTCGGTCTTTTTATTTGATTGGGGTTATCGGGTTAATTAATTATATTAAGGGCATGAGTGTAGTTAGGGAATGTAACTGCCCATTAGAAAGGTAAATGACGCTATGTTCAATTTAAATGGATGGATTTAAAAGTAGCAAACTGATCTAACGGATGAGAATTTGACATGTGGGTTTTTAACATTAAATATAACATCATAATATTTTTCTTATTAGTAAGAGAGATTAAGATTATAATAATAATGATAACGATAACGATAATAATTAAGATGAAGGAAGGTTACAAAGTTTAATTACACGTGTTCTGTTAACTTATGTTAACAGAACTGTAAGTGTTAAGTTGATTAAACGGAGCTAGTTAACTTATATAACCTGTTAACTTATTTAAACTTATTTAGAAGTGTTTCAGTTAAAAGGCGTTTGTTGCAAACTAATTAGACGAGTTTTTTTGTAACTTATTAGACGTGTTCCTGACAAAACTTATTAGACGTGTTTCCAATTAGACGTGTTGTTTTTTCATTCAGACGTGTTCCTGGTAAAAGTTATTAGACGTGTTGTTAATTAGACGTGTTCCTTGAAATACTTGTTAGACATGTTGTCAATTAGAGGTGTTCCTGGTAAAAGTTATTAGACGTGGTTACCAATTAGAGGTGTTATACTTATTTATACGTGTTGCAAGTTTCTAATTAGACATGTTCCGTGTTTTTTTTGTAAAAAACTTAATTAGACGTGTTCCTTTTGATAAATTAGACGTGTTATGTAGTGAACATGTCTAATTGAAGGGCTCTAAATGAGCCGAAATGTAGTAGTGATTATACTTTATTTGTTCTACTATGAGCTAATATAAAAAATAATTCAATGTACATGTAGATAAAGATTCACAACAAATTCAAAGACGCTCAAAAAGAAATGTTGCAACTAATATTTAACTGGTCATCGTGACTTTCAAAAGCTACATTTATGACGTTATCAAATTGACATGTTACAACCTTATATTGTTTGTGATTTGGTATAGGCTATGTTCTTTAGGTTTGTATGGTGATCGTGCTGTTAGTTCGGTTTGTTAGCCTTTTGTTTAGTTTATTGCTACCTTCTATTGTTTACGATTTGGTATAGGCTATATATGTTCTTTAGGTTTGTATGGTGCTCGTGCTGATAGTTTGGTTTGTTTCGGCTCACCCCAAGATAGCCTTTGTTTCCTTGTTTTAGTTGTCGTAGTTTGTTTCTGTAGACGATGTTCGGACGGATCTTAGGTCGCTTATGATCGTAACTAGAGGCGGAATACACTAGAAACGACTAAAACCGAGATTCGGGTCGTGTCGGGTTCAATATGGTCAAACCTAGGGTTTAATCTAGATTAGAACGAAGCTTAGACGAATGATTTCGGTGGTAATTGGTGTTAGGGATCGAATGGAATGAATACCAGTCGATTAGGGTTATTGGAGTGTGTAACCTCACAATGGAGGCTTTAACCCGTATATATACTGCATGTCAGACACAGTCGGTCGACTGAGTCACACATTCGGTCAAGTGTGTGGACACACTCGGTCGACTGTGTATGCAGTTTATCTTATTGATTGTTCAAATAAATAAGCACACACAAACACATATATTATCAATAGTCACCAATGTACCTTATTACATGACTAAATGTATTAAAACGATAAGCTATCTACGACTGGGGATTACATGCACCAACAGTTTCACCCCAAGATAGCCTTTGTTTCCTTGTTTTAGTTGTCGTAGTTTGTTGTGTTTTCTTTGGGTGACGTGTTGTCCTAAGTTTGTTATTGTATTTTGTTTCTTTGAAAGGGTATTTCACTTTTGATGAAAGTCCCTATGTTTAATATAAAAAATATATATTAAACATAACATAGTTTGTCGTATTTTGGGGGAAAAAAAGACACATAAAGAATGTTGGTATAATTAATTAATGTAGTTGAAAATTCAGCCGCCCCATTAATACATATTGAAGTTAGATCTCTAATTTTTCAATTTCAGTCTACGTTTCATTTTTTTTCCCTTGTTCAACTAAATTGAAACTCTGGTTTCGAGTATTTTGGCATATAACCAGCAAGAATAAGGTAAATAAGTACGCAACAAGATATATAAGAAAGATAATTAGTCCAAGTTTTATTAATAAAGAGAGACACAATATTTGGACAATATTAATTCAATACACACGATGGTGTGTGTGATAGTGAGTCTCAATTTATTTAATTAATATCCGGCCATGGATAACTAGTAACCACCAGATTGCATCTGGCATGGTTGGTTCATGAGACCACATTGCATTGGGAGGTTCTTAGCCATGCTCATCATCTGTGGACCCACCATCTGTTGTGCCATCCATCCTTGTCTCATCATCATGTCCAAGGTCTCACACATGCATGTCTCATCACCCATCATCATGGTCCTTAGCTCCATGCAGCACAATTCCATGTGATCTTGTGCTGTAGGCATCATTGAACGTCGACTCATCCCGCCTTGTCCGCTTTGTCCTGTAGACCATAATATATTATACACAGAGGCGATAACAGGATTTACGGAGAAAGGTGACATAACTTGAAAAGTATAAAAATTAGGGGATATTTACATTTACATATTAACTAACACACAAAATTATGAATAGTACCAGGGGCATTTTCGACTTTTCACCTTTTTTTAATTAAATTTCATTTTACCAACAAAGGCCCCCACACTTTTTTGAAAAATTCAAATCGACCCCCAAACAGGGGGGTAAAGTGTCAAATAACCATTTTCATAAAAAATCTTAAATAAACTCCACCCATATATTCAACGGGTCATATCTTATCGCTCGCAACGAGTTAAATTTTTCCGACACCATCGTTAAACTCGAAATAATTTTAGGAACACAATGTCACTAGCTATACGCAAAACGGACGTTTTTTAAAAAGCGCTAAATATTTGGGGTACTTTTCATACACGTTGATTTTGCGTTAAATTTTTAAAAGTCGACAATTCCATAGCGAAACGCGGAGATGCACATATATTGTTAATTTAAAATAACATTTAAATCTCTCACGGGTTATACCTTTTAGTTCGACTCGAGTTGCGCTTCAACGACATCATCGTTAGCCACAAAATAATTTTACTAAACGCAATAAAATACATTAAAAATCGAACCCCCGGCGCGAAGCGAGGGTTCAATAACTAGTATTAACTAACAGACAAAAGTTATGAATAGTACCAGGAGCATTTTCGACTTTTTACTTTTTTTTATTATTATTTTAACTAAATTTCATTTTACCAACAAAGGCCTCCACGCTTTTTTGAAAAATTCAAATCGACCCCCCAAACAGGGGGATAAAGTGTCAAATAACCATTTTCATAAAAAAATCTTAAATAAACTCCACCCAAATATTCAACGGGTCATGTCTTCTCGCTCGCAACGAGTTAAATTTTTCCGACACCATCGTTAAACTCGAAATAATTTTAGGAACACAATGTCACTAGCTATACGCAAAACGGACGCTTTTTAAAAAACGCTAAATATTTGAGGTACTTTTCATACACGTTGATTTTGCGTTAAATTTTTAAAAGTCGACAATTCCATAGCGAAACGCGGAGATGCGCATATATTGTTAATTTAAAATAACATTTAAATCTCTCACGGGTTATACCTTTTAGTTCGACTCGAGTTGCGCTTCAACGACATCATCGTTAGCCACAAAATAATTTTACTAAATGCAATAAAATACATTAAAAATCGAACTCCCGGCGCGAAGCGAGTGTTCAATAACTAGTTATTTATAATTAGAGAATGTTGACAATAATTTTACAATTTTTAATACATTATAATAGACATATTTAAAGAGTTGATGGTGATAAAGTATTTGCATGCATCCACTTATATATATATTATAAATTTTATATATATTCATTAGTCAACGTGGTTAAGGTTAGGTTCAACGAAAACAGTCAAAATCAAGATAACTGCGGGAAGTAAGGATTTTAAAAAGTAAACGCAACAAATTACATTAATTTACATATATAGGTTATTTAATTTTCATATACTGATAAAGAAAAGTTAAGAATCACAAAAATTAACATGTTAAAAAACGTTCACATGTTACAGACATAACATGTGTACGTACATACATGGGACGAAAAATATTTGTATAAACCTAACTACCTAAGGTATATTCTCAAACTATTTTGAGTCTAACCTTAATTATATACATATTCACATCTACTAATATGTTCAAAATTTCTTATCTTTTATTGTTTAAAAGTCAAGACCCCTTAGTTCTTGCAGTTCTATGTTTGTTTCGGTTCTCATTTGAAACTTTGATTATATATTTAGGACATATATGCAGACGGTAAATTAATTACCTTGTTGGGTCATTAGGTACATCATGCAGTGGGTGAGCATCTGAGGATCCATCATCTGCTGGCTGCAGCCGCCTCCAGTTGTTCTTGATCTGGATCTATGAATGGCCGGGTTCTCCTCCTCCATGGTGGTGACGGTGACGGTTGAGGCCTCAGCGACTGCCGCAATGGCTATGAGGGCGAGGACTGCAACAACTGAAAACTTGGCCATTGTATGTGATAATTGAAGTATGGATGTGTTAACTGATTGATAGATTGTTACTTTGATGAGTAATTTGGTATGAAAGTTGGTGACTTTATAGGGGTTGATAAGTGACAGAATGGTGAGTACGTGTGAACTATTTGAATCCATTTGTAAAGGGGTGTAGAAATATTACTAACACGCACTACAAGAAATTCGTTCTTTTGCCACGAAATCATTTGTGGCGACATAAATATCGCCGCAAACAACCCGCTAAACGACAAAAAATTCCTACTTTTTGACTTGTTGAGTCAAATTTAACTTTTGTGTCGACATGTCGCCAAAAAAGTCGCCGCAAATTTAATTTTACATTTCTTTTCCATTTTTCTTAATAAAAACCTGGTCAATGGTTGAAATTTTTTAATTGTGGCGACATGTCGCCACTAAAAGTTGTCGCAATTATTATTTTTTTATTTTTATTTCATTTATTTTTTTTCTCTCCAAATTGCAAAAATTATTAAGTGGAGGAAAAATTTCCCGCCATACCTATTGTGGCGACTTGTCGCCACTAATGTCGCTGCAAAAGTTGCCACAAATTTAATTTTACATTTCCTTTCCATTTAATTATGTAAGACGGTGGTGTGGTGGTGATTTAAGACAACAAGATGTGACGATGTTGTAACAATGGGGAATGTAGTGGTGATGTGAGTCGGTGAAATGAGGAGGTGATGTAAGATGGCGGAATGTGACGATCATGTAATACGGTGGAATGTAGTGAAATGCGGTGATGATATGCGACGTTAGTAAAATGAGTCGGTGATGTAAAATGGTGGAATTAGAAAGTAATGTAAATTGGTGGAATGTTGTGATGTAAGATGGTAGTATGATATGGTAATCTAAAACGGTAAATTCTGGTGGTGATATAAGTCGGTGGAGTGTGGTGGCCATGTACGATGGTGGAATGAGGTAGTGATGTAAAACGATGGAATGTGGTGAAAATGTAAGATGGTGAAATGTGATGGTTATGTATGACAATGAATTGTGTTGGTGATGTATGACGATGGAATGTGGTGGTGTATGACGGTGGAATGAGGTGCTAATCTAAGACGGTGGAATGAGGTGGTGATGTAAGACGATGAAATGCGGTGGAAATGTAAGACGATGAAATGTGATTGTTATGTAAGAAGGCGGAGTTTGACGGTGATGTATGACGGTGAAAAACAAATCAAGAACCTCTGCAGTGATACAAATCAAGAACCTCTAATGAGTTACATCTTGTCAATTCACGTACCGCATCACTAATAATAGGTGGTGATGTAAGGCTGTTGAATGAGATGATGATGTAAGACGATGGATGTGGTGTTTATTTAAGACAACGAAATGCGATGATAATGTAACACTGTGAAATGTAATAGTGATGTAAGTGGATGAAATGGGAAGGTGATGTAAGTCGGTAAAATGAGGCAGTGGTGTAGGACGGTGGAATTAGAAAGTAATGTTAGACGGTGGAATACGGTGATGACATAAAGTCGGTGGAATGTGGTGGTGATGTACGATGGTGGAATGATGTGGTGATGTAAGGTGGTTTAATGTGGTTGTTATATATGATGATGGAATGTGGTAATATGATGCGGTAATCCAAAACGGTGGAATGTGGTGATGATATAAGACGATACAATATGATAGTTATGCAAAAAAAGTAAGGTGGTGATGTATAATTGTGGAATGAGAGGGTGAAATGTGTGGTGATGTAAGACGGTGTAATGTGGTTGTATAGTACGTATAACGTTAGAGTGAGTTGTTGATGTAAGAATTTTAAATGAGGCAGTGTTGTAAGACGGTGAAATGATACGATGCTGTAATAACGTAGAATGTGGCAATTATACAAGACAGTTAAAGGTGACGATGTAAGACGGAGGAATGTGGTGTTGATGTAAAACGATGAAATGTGACTGTTATGTAAGAAGGTGGAGTTTGGCACTGATGTATGACGGTCTAATGTGGTGGTGATGTATGATAACGAGAATCTGGACGAGAACGACCAATAGAACGATAAGGAGGACGGAGACGAGAACAAGGACACGACGAGGACGAGAATATATAATATATTCTATTAAATGTATTTTTTTATAATATAGTGAATATATATGTTATATTATATATTTAATTTATATCAAAATATATTGAATATATTATAAGTATTATTTATTAAATATATACGTATATGTATTATATTTAATAAGTAGATTGTGGCGATATCTTTCTATTGTGACCAATATTGTCACCACAATTAAATTTTCACCAATTTCACTTGAAAATTTTCATTTGGCGCTGGAGGGAATTTTTCATTGTGGCGACTGTTTGTGGCGACATGTCACCGAAATCAGTAGCTGGTATATAAAAAAACAGCAGCTTTTTTTATTTCTTTAACCCTAATTCTTCTTCTCCTCTCAAAACCCTTTGCGGTTTTCAAGTTAAAATGCGAATCTAACCAAGATCCAACCATACAATCTTGTATAAGGTAAACATGTAACCTCTAATTTCTCAAAAGTTTCAATTTATAAAATAGATGAATTGTATGTTTAAACTCCGAATTTGTATGAATTGTATGAAATTAATTCTTGAACTAGTTTTATAACTAGAGTCTAGAATTTTCTACCTCACGATTTTTATGCATCTATGTTTTTATCTTAAATAAATTATGTTTAGTACTTTTGGCTCTGAATTTGAATTACTATTATCAAATCAATGTGCTTGACTTTCTCATTTAAGTGAGTCGTATATTGATATTTGTATGAGGTACATCCAAATTTTTAGGCAAGGAAATGGTTAAAATCAAGATTTGATGCTACTGCTTGTTTTGGGTGAACTTTGCTACTGTTGATTTTTTTTTTTAGTTGGGTTGTAAAATCTTGTGAGCTAGGTAGGAGTCTAAAGTTTCAGTTCAACCCTAACTCTGCTATTATTTCAAAACCAGAATAATGAAGTAAAGTAGCTGATAAAAGGGAATTTCTTGTCATGTTCAGTTAAACCCTAACTCTGATATTTCAAACCTTAACCTACACACACACCTTTATTATAAGGTGTTCGTGTCAACTCAATTACAATTGCAATCTCAACTAAAACAAAAGAAGGTCCAAGATAGTTGATAGAAGGTGAGTAAGAGTATTTTAGAAGCATATTTATATTTATATTATGATTATAAGGCATAAACATAAGCAACCGCAATAAACTTGGAAGGTACACCTAAATGTAATTAGCGAAAAAATAATAATCAGAAGATGGAAATGAACTAGCAATCTTCATTCTAAACATTTTAATTGTGCTTTCAAACAGGTTGGTAAAGTGACGAAAGGATGGGAAGCTTAACTAACCCAACTCGTTGATTAAAACAGGTTGGTGTTGTCAACCCAATTACTGCCCTGGCCCATTTGGCTCAACCTTAACCTGTTCAGCTTGTTGTCATGTCAGGAATACCACCACTCTACTACCAAGTGAAAATGTTTATTATGTGAAAATGTTTTCGATCTAAAAATACATTACCTTTGATCCATGCTCGATTTCGTTTGTATTTTTTAACAGATGGCTGATGTAGCACGTTCTTACGGCGGTGGTAGCGGTGATCCTCCTGAGGGTGGTGGTCGTGGTCAGAGTCTACCTTCTAACTATCAGGCCAAACGTATAAATATATTATGTTGTTTTATTTAAATATAATTTATTTATGTGCATTTACGATGTGTATGTAAATTTGTAGCATCGAGACAACCACGGGGAAAAACTCTATGATGCGGTAGGTAAAGGAAAAGAGCCCTACTTGTATGTTGATTCCGAGGACAATGAGGACGATTGTGGTGATAATGATGAAGACGACGGATGTGGTGATAGTGATGAAGACGATGGATGTGGTGATAGTGGCGATGGTGCATAGGGATCTTTAGCGTGACTTTAGTGTTTAGACTTTAGTTTGTAATTCGGATGTTGAAGAATTTGATATTTTGAACAATTTGCTTTGTAAATCGTATGTTAAACTATTGTAATTTGTGTTATTAGAAATCGTTTAGTTTGTACTAGATTTGTTTGTTGATTGGCATGTTATAAAATGAGCAATAACAGGTTTTGTATTCGGGAAGAAAACCCGGTATTTTCGCGTGGGAAGCAGAAAAAGCAGCTGCCTCCTGTGCAGATTTTCGCATTTTGTGGCGACTTGTCGCCACAACAAGTCGCCGCTAATAATAGATGATGTCATAATAGATTTTAATTTTCTTTTTAATTGAAAAATAAATGTCGCCGCAATTTGTCGCCAAAAACTATATTTTAGAATTTCTTTTTCCTTTTCTTTTACCGTTTGTGGGCCCCACATGTGTCGCCACAAAAGACGCCGCATAATATCAAAGGTGACGCATCTATTGCGGCGACCGTTTTGTGACGAATTTGTCGCCGCAAATCAGTCTATTGTGGCGACATGTGTGCCTAATGTGGCGACGTAGTGTCGCCGTATTAGACCAGAATTGTGGTAGTGACGTCGTGGTATACTTGTATGCATGCCTGAACTATAGAGCCATTTGTAGATTTGAACTTTTGTTTTTTGTTGCATGGCGACGTGTATGTGTTAACAAGCTACCCATGATGAAATCGACCCAAAAGTAATGTACTTTTTTTTTTTTTGACAAAATTGCCCATTTCGTCTCGGTATTTTCTATTTCCCGTTTCATCCCTATATTTTATTTTCAGCATTTTTCATCCTTAAAATCATTTTAAAATCTCAATTTTATCCCTCACCCTAATGAAGATTAACTGAGTCCGTTAAAACTATTTACATGGACTATCCACGTAAAATAGGCTGTAGCCTGTAGGTTCAGTTTACCTAGTTGATGTTTTTGTTAAAACAGGCAGCAGGTATCCAAAAAAAAAGTTGCTCCAACTATTGGTATTGGGGTTGATCATCGTCGAAGGAATCGTTCATTGGAAGGCTTGCATATTCGAAATCAGGCTTCATTTGTTTGATTAATATCCTTTAATCAATTATACATCCATATTCCAAATCATCACCCACCAAACCACCAATATTGTTTGTCGGAAGAAAACCAATAAACCTTGAAAATTGGAGAGGAATAACGAAATAGAGAAAAACTCACAAGAATGTTTAAACATATATGTATAAATTGAATTCTCACGGCACCTCATCTTAAAAAAATAAGAAGGTAAAACCGACCCTCACCGGTACCTCTTCTTATGGAGGTGAGAGCAAAGATAATCCAATTAGGATAAGAAAAATATCCCATCTTATTAGTGAGCTAATTACCCTATACCCAAAAAAATAAAAAAAATAAAATACAGGAATGAAAGGGCAATTTTATCTTCTTCTTTTTTATTTCTAAAAAAAACATGCCCTATACTCAAAAAAAAAAACATCCTTTATCCTTTATTCCTTTATATACATTAAAAGAAAGTCATAATTTAGGTACTTGATTTAGATTAATTAAATCTTAACCATTGGATTAACTAAATGACATCTCCTTGCCCCTAATCTCAACCATCCATTTAGTTATCACCTTATAACTTCTTCTTAAACTCACAAAATGACAATAGTACCCCTCTATTAATCACACGGGCCCATTAAAAAGACAGTTATTAACTCAATTTTGGAAACCCCATTTGTTTAATCTCTTTCTAACGTTATCATCATTAGAAAGAATTGCATCTTCTTCAATAATAATCGATCCTTCGATCCTGGCTACAACCGTAACCCTAACATCGATTCCATCGTTTAACATTAACAATTCAATCGCATCGGGTGAGTATTCCGGCATTTAATCCTTCATTCATGCTTTTTTTTTTCTTAATGAAGCTTTGATTTTATGCTTCGATTAGTGTTTCTTTGAATTAGGGTTTCATAATCGCATGAACAAAAAACTACTCATATCGCGGGTGAGTATCCCTAAACCCTCCACAATATCATCGATCATCAGTATTAATCTTCATAATTGAATCCCAAAAATCAAAATCGGCTATCCTTGTGTAGTTGTGAATAGTTATTTTATGCTCAAATTGCTCTGAATTAGGGTTTATGTTCTCAGATTCGCCAATTGCAGGAGTTGTTACAAGATAAATACACAAAATCGGTAATACTTTTGTTTGCTTTCTTATATTTTTAGTTTGTTATGTGTCAATGACAATCTTTCATAGAATCATAGTATTGTGAATCTGAAAATTATGAATTTACGCCTTCTTCATATTATGAATTTACCAATCCGACCCCTAATATGTACGCCTTCTTCATCTTTTTCTTATTGTCGTCGTTTTGTTGCTGGATATCGCTGTGCTTATTTACATCAAACTGGTAACAATCAATTGTTTATTTTCTTATTGAATTTCTTTTAAGATTTTCGGGTTTTTAGAAATTGGATTAATAAAGTTTTGAAATTGAAATTTACTTTTCGTATTAAGTTTGGTCGTTGTGTTGCTGCTATAATAAGGTAACTCTGTTCGCGTTGTTATTTTTTCTTTTCTTTTACTTATGCACATGAACAATGTTGTTGTTGTGATGAACAATTGCTCACTTGCTCTAGAATGTGTTGAATATATAATTATCGAACTTTGTAGGATCTCCGCAAGTTTGGCTACAATAATGAAGCCCACCACGAAGAGCAATTTATCAGGTACTCTAATTTATTTACATTTTACAACATTTATAATGCTGCTGCTGCATCTATTCAAGACAACTACAACATCTTTATATACATTAAAAGAAAATATTAATTTAGGTATCTTTAATTCAAATACTAAATCTCATTCATTGGATTAAAAAAAAGACATCTCATTACCCCTAATCTAAACCACTCATTCTTTGATGCTTAGGATCTATATTGTTTCATATATATCTGCTGAAATATGTTTGATGCTTTAGATTATTGTTTTTAACTAATTTATAAGTTGTCTATTAATTCAACAATTATATCATGCTCTGAGATTGATTGTTTATGTAAAAAGGTTGTGTTTTGGGTAAGTTTGTTGATATTTAGTACGGGTAATTTGTGTTATAGCGATAAATCATTATTTGAACACTCGGTTTTGTTTCAAAAAGCGGCTTAATTAGATCTAAAGAAGTAGAGACACGATACAATCACAAGAGATCGATACAATCGCATGCGGACGATCTTCAAACTTCGATTTTCCAGAATTCATAAGTTGTTAATCGCGGGTGAGTATTCTTAATGTCGTTCTTTAATTTTAGGGTTTGTTGGAAGAGTGGTAAGTGGCTTTGCTTTTTGTAACCGTGGCAAAATGGGTCGGGCCAAAATGGTTTTTTAAAACCACAATTTTTTTTTGCTTAACTGGTTCAGTTTACCTGTTTGGCCCATTAGAGGTAAAATAGGTTTGGGCCAAAATAGTTCTATAAACTACTTTTTGTTTTGCTTAACTGGTTGACTTTACCTGTTTGACCCTTTAGAGGTAAAATGGGTTTGGGCCAAAATGATTTTTTAAAACAACCTTTTGTTTTAAAAAACTGGTTCATTTTACCCGTTTGACCCATTTGAGGTAAAACATAAACCAAATTAACTTATTTATGAATATATGGGTTGAAATTGCCACTTTCACTTTGTTTTTTAAGATCCAGAATTTGTTTTTTTTATTCCTTTTTCTAACTGAGATTCAACTGTAATTTAGGTTGGGAAGGCACTATTTGATGCTCAGTTGCTTGATGTACATTTTACAAGATCGTTTTACAAGCACATTCTTGGTGCAAAAGTAACCTACCATGATATTGAAGCGATCGACCCGGGTTACTTTAAGAACTTGAAGTGGAATTTGAATAACTTTTAAAATTGTAGTTACTTTAAGTACTGTTTAATTCTAATTTGATTGCCTGTTTGGAATTATTATGCAGAATGATATCAGTGATAATCTTGATCTAACATTTAGTATTGATGCTGATGAAGAGAAGATGATATTGTGTGAACGATCAGAGGTAATAAAACCTTATATAACTTTTAGTTTTGTAACTTATTGTAGTCAAAAGGTTCGAATGTTTATTTCGATTAATAAATATTGAATTTTATAATCTAGGTTACTGATTACTGACTATGAACTGATCCCGGGTGGAAGAAACGTTCGAGTGACGGAGGAAAACAAACATGAATATGTCGATTTAATTGTTGAACATTGATTAACAAACATGAATATGTCGATTTTGTTTATAAATTATGGTTCCAACATCGTGTACATGATTTCCAGTTTCGAACTAACAGTTGTTACGAATAAATTTGTAAAAATTAGGGTTTCAGATTGTAACCATTGAAGCAGATTCTGGAAAATCAGTTTTTCTAATTTCTGGACATGGTTGCGGTTTGTGTATGTGTGCTGATACTTTTTTTGTTGCGTTTTTTCAGCTTACGCAACCTTTAGTGGTGAATGTGTGTGCACATAGTCACCTCTTGGCAATGCAACGATTAGTTGCAGCATTGGGGACTAATTACATGTTTGTGATGCTAATATATATCTGGCGGATTTCTGATGATGAACATCTCTTACTTGATTCTTGCAATGACAAAAATACGGATCATATCTTCAGAATCTTATTCAAACTTGACTCAATATGATGGCATTAGGTGATGTTCACTATCGACATTTTATAGTTGGATTAATAAAAACAATTTTTTTTTTTTTTTTTTTTTTGATATTATTTGCATTTGCTAGCCATTATTAGTTTGTGAAATTCTTAATTGAAAATTAGTTTGTCTTCCTTCTTATGCAGGTTTGGTAACGAAATTGTGTCTGGTGGGTTGAGTTCCCTATATGGAGGTTCTCATGCTAACGCTTTTAATCCAGAGGTGCGAACAAAACTGAATATTATAACACGTATTGCAGCTTATAAGTTCTACCGGACCATAGTTGTGTTGATTGTTTTTATGAAAAATGAAATTTGAACTAATATGCTTAAGGTAAAGAGTAAAATTTTGATATAGACATACGCCCTTTCAGCTGGTTATTACGATGCTTATTAAAAGCGAACACAACATATTTTTTTCTTTTAAAATACACATACCTTTCCAATATTTATTCGCGGTGCTAATTACTATGTTGATTATGATAATGCGATGGTTTAGGTGAGGACAGTAGTGCAGAAGTGCTTCAAGACAACACATAAAATTGGTAACACATTTTTTTTCCAACCCTTTCTTGATATCATAGTAATATTTTGTAACGACTACTTATCTTTTTGTTAAATAAATATGTACAGGTGAAAAAAACGAACCGCTGGCAATGTATCTTGGGCATATCATGACCGTAATTTCTTAAACGTTAGTTATTAACTTTAGTTACCTTCCTTTTAAACAGTATAACTGTATATATTTGTATATAATTTGCAAGTGAATGTGAACTTAGCTGGATTGGCAGCATTGGTTTTGCCATGCGGATTTGTTCAAAATGGAACATCCAAACTTCCCGTTGGCTTTCACATAATTGGTGCTGCATTTGATAAGGTAGAACTGTTTTCTTGATACAATGTTTTCCGTACTCACTTCTTTATTATGAAATCAAGAACTTGATATATATATATATATATATATATATATATATATATATATATATATATATATATATATATATATATATATATTGAATTTTACAATATTATTATGTTAACCGCAGGAAAAATTACTTCGAGTGGGGCATATCGTAAAAGACTTAAGTGTAGTCTACAAATTTAGTCTGATCATGGGTTTAAGGTTGCTGGTATAACATTCTATTATTGCTGCTATTCTTTCATATGGTTCATTATGGGTTTTGATTGGGATAGTATACGAATATGGAGTTAAGTTTTGTTTTTATAAATATATATATATTAGTCAGAGATGGTATAATCTAGAGAATTTAATACGGGTTTCAGTTACCTAGATGCTTTTGAACCTAGAGTTCATGAGAACGATTTCAGTTTCAATTTTAAATTCAGATCCGGTTTAGATCTGTTTTGTAATTTTTATTTTTACTTTATTTGGAATTTGTATTTGTATATCTTTGATTTTGTGTTTATAAAAAAAATTCAAACATGGTTTGCATATTCCATGTTGATATTGCATAAATTTAAGAAACTACAAATTCTCAATAATTTAATTTTTTATCGTTGTGGTTGCGCTGCTTTATATGTATTGTTAACCTAGAACTATAGTTTGGAGGATTACGGGTACTGATAATTGTATTGTAGTTGAGAATGAAAGAATTTAGTTATAATAATAAATCTTGTGTGGTTGTGAATGAGATGATATCACTTGGAATTCAGGGGACTCCTTTGGTTGAGGAATATCCACATGCTTCAAAAGTGATTCATTCAAGATACATAATAGAAACAAATACACACAACAGCAAAAAGGTACACTTTGTAATATTAATCAAGATTGAGTTGTTCCTTACAAGCTGTTATTTTATTGGTTCTAGGTAATATTGTATAGGCTTCATCACGGAAGTTGTCATCTTTTTAATGATAAATTGCTACTTATTGTTCTTGCAGGGTAAAAATCGAGTCTGATGGTTATACACCAGCTACACCGCCACTTATCAAGGATCGACTGCTTCGAAATTTTTACCCTCCATGAACCAAAACTAAAACATTATCACTGGCTTCTACAAGGAGTAGCCTGTCAATCGAGGGTAATCACTCGGGAGAGCTTTCAATGAGCAATGCAAGTGACGTGGACACTAAATGTGATGATTAGGATGAACCTGGTGTGTACATTACTATCAGAGCACTCCTAGGTGGCAATTGTGAGCTGTTGCGTGTATGGTTTAGGTAAAAAATGATTAATTTCCCCTTTACGATGGTTTTCCTACACTTATATGTCTAAATATATATATACACAATAACTTTTTATGATCACCTTTTGTTAATACATTCTTAGGTTCTCACAACCTTAATGTTCTTTACTTCTTCAATATGTTGAAACTATAAATGTTAGAATTTGATAATTATCCCTACCACCAAAAAAGTAGAGTAATCGATAGTCAATAATCGGAATATAGCAAACAAGTCCGTTGTGTGTTTGACATCAACAATGTTTGAGAGCACTGAATCATACCTCTTTATCACGTAGACCACATAAAATTTTCAAAATATAAGCAGTGAATACTTTTAGAATTTACTTTCTGTTGATTATAAGTATTGCGTTAGACGTAATGATTATCAACTATTAATTTACGTGCTTTCAGAAACCATGAGTTTAAACAGATGGTCAAATAAATAAAGGAGAAGATGAAAGAGATAAAATGCGGTGAAAGAAGATCAAAACGTCAGAGTTGATTCGCACCCTAAAAGATTTTTACTTTCACTTTGGTAGTTGCCTATAGGTCGAGACTTAAACTTCTACTGAAGGCCCTAAGATGGTAAACTGGAGAATGCAAAACCAAGTAGACAACTGAGTTGTACATGAATGTGGCGCAGTGTTCACTAAATGGTGTTGATGCTTACGATCACTCCTTTATAGCCCTCAAAAGGTAATTTGCCGACATACAATACGATAGAATATGTAACAAATTAAATCATAATAAAATGCAACAACAACAACAACAAATGCAGCATCAACAAAAGAAACAGGTTCTATTTTTCATAACCCTTATTACGCTTAAGGATTATAAAGTTAGAGTATATAATTATATGAAAGCAATAGCATTAGCCTTGATTATACTATTACCTTTTCCTTCTGTATCATTATATTATTCTTTCCCTTACAGTCAACATATTTTTCTATTTTTTTTTATAATATGTCCCACAGGAATTATAAAGTCTCCATTCTATTGGGTCTATCAGATTGTTCTATAGCCAGAAAGTGTTATTGTCAATCACTACTATCTAGACTTCTGTGATTCATAAGCTGAGCAATAACAATAGGAAGTATGTTACAATTGTATGCTTTCTTTATTTCATTGTGTTATGAATATAACACAATGAATTTTAGAAACATATAGTAATAGTTAGTTAAATGGTCCTTTAAATAGTCGTAGTACTGAATTTCATTCAATTTATCTTTTGGAATTCATAATATAGGTTGCGTTGAAGCTTGAACACTGAAGTAGGAAATGATGCAAATACGGGCAGCCATATAAGTGTCAACTCTACAAGGAGTTATGTTTATATTAGTACATTCTAATATATTGGTTGCCATACAAGTAGGTTATTTCTTAGTATAGCTGTAAAACCTCTTTGAAACTATTAGATTTAATACAAATTATTCTGAACATTTTTTTTATTTCTTTAGTTAATAATGAACCATGTGTTTAATTTATAGCTAATCTTTTGTTTAACTACACTTTTTTGCATTCATTTGTTTATTACATACATAATTTGTGGCACATTTTTGCATGAGCTACTACATAAATTATTATTTTTAAAAATTTTATTGACGAAACCCGCGAATCTGCGGGTCTTAAGCTAGTATAAAGTTAAAGACATCCAAAAATCAATAAATACAATTGATTCAAAAGGAAACCAAGAAACGATCATAGTCAACAACATCCTAAACGTATGTATCGGCTACACTAAAACTATTCTCACAGGCCCAAACTTCAAAGGAAAAAAGACCCAGGACCCCCAAACCTGCAAATATTAGAAAAAATTTCGAAGACGAACGAGAGAATATTGCATGGCGCCACTACATTTAACTATGGGTGATGATATGTAAACAACCAATTTTTACATATACACAACCAAATATGCTTTACAGTGTTATACAGTACAATACTGTAAAGCGTGTTTGGTTGTGTATATGTAAAAAGTGGTTGTGTACATATCACTTCCCTTTAACTATAGGACCCATATATATCTAGGATGTATAGGTTTTTTTGCACATAAATGATCATTAAATATCTCTCAAACTTAATTAGTTTCGTACAAAAAGCAGGACTCTTGAAATTTGATCACAAATTTGCCAATGGTCCTTTCAAGGCTTCAAATTCGTAATTCACAAACTTTGATGACAGAAGAAAATTGTTGTGTTAATGTAGTGTCTGTTAAGGTTGTTTGGCGTTTAGAATGCGATTATTTGATTAATATGTTCATAATTGTAAATTTTTAAATAATAGTGTTGGAGAAACATAAATCAATTAATCGCACGTGATTTGAGAGTTCAAAACGTAAAATGCACTTAATCCCTTATTTTAGTAAAACGTGATGATCATTTTTTTTTTTTGTCAACCTATTTTTCCCAAAATTAATTTAGTCAAATTATAAATTAATAAGACTTACCGTACCAATCGATTAATAGATTATTGTATATCAAACAACATAATCAAATTTAAATTTCATCAATATATAACACATTTTGCTACACTAATTATACATAAAATCAATTTTCAAAGCGCATATATGTAAACATCCCCTAATGTTGTAGGTAAGTTTTGATTTTTTTTATTATTTCACCATTGTAGCAATAACTCAGTGGTAACCGGTACCATTTGAAGTTGAGATCGGTCATGTGGAATCTTGAACTTAAAATTGGCGTATGTTCGAGCATTACTCGCTGCAAAAATTTACAACTATTGTGACAGTGGGATGATGGTTCCTCTTGTCACATGTGTGAGGACCCAGTACATGTAATTTTCTGGCGTCTGACTTTTTCGATATGAGTCTGGTGAGTTTCTAAAGGAAACACATGATCGGACTCTCCATGCCAAACATGCACCTTTTTTCGAGTCTTAATGCGATATTATGCTTTTTCTAATGTTATGGTTTCTTTGGCAGGCCATCATATTTAAATTATATTGTTTTAAGTTCCAATAACTAGATATATCAACGATCATGTCTCTGTTTATACTCATTTATTTTAAAATAAATGTTTCATTTACACTTTGAAAGTCTTTACTTTTTAACTTTTACTTTAAATATTTTTATTTATTTTATATAATATTTTATGAAACTTATATTAACAAATCAAGTTTTAAATGTCTTTTTATTAATAACTTTTGAGTAATACTATATAACACAAACAAAAAGGAAAATTTCACTAAAAGATAACCTTTTTACCTCAATTTTCTAGTTTAGGTAATGTATGATTATTTTAACGTTTAAAAGATTGTTATATCAAATGTTAATCAAACAGAGGGGTAACGTTACTTTTAAGTTAGAAATCCGTCAAAAAATCAACGGTGCTCTATTTTTTTTGCGTAAAACATATGAAAGCCTGATCATTGACACTTACTTGGGGATAACGAACATATGCAAGCCTAACAATTGATACATACATGTGTCGTTGATCTTATACGATCATATTACGAACATAATGAAATTGAGTAAATATCCATTTCGTAAGAATCATCATTCACGAGATCTTCCATATTCACATGTAAGTGCCAATGATCAGGTTTACATATGATTAACTTAAAAAAATGCAGTATCGTTACTTTTTTGACTGAGTTCTAACTTATAAGTAACGATGCTCCTCTTTTTTATTAACATTTGATAAAACAAATCCCTTAAACGTTAAAATAAACATAGATTACCTGGAAATTGAAGTAAAATTATTACCTATTAATAGAATTTGCCCTAAACAAAAAAAGTAAAGTCAATTTGAAAAATAAAAGACTTTAAGTAAAATGAGAAAGCTATTTTGAGATGGATGGATATATTAGACCATATATATTACCATGCGTGAATTTTTTTCCTTCAGTCACATGTGGTCAAAACTGATGCCCACTGACACTTCTAACACAGCGTCAGTTTTGACGGTATAGGGGCGTTAGTTACGGAAGTGACTGAAAAAAGTCACTTTTATGGACCAATAAGATTTCACTAAATTATTTTATATATTATTAATTTATTTATTTTATCCCCAACTTTCAATCACATTTTATCAGATCACGCACCATAAAAGTGACACTAAAAAAAAGTGACGCCCATTATTTACCTTCACTTCATAATATTGACACATCACTTAAAAAGTGCACACCATTAGAAATGATCTTAGTCACCATTAGCTTAGAGAAGTAGGAAACAAAAATCAAAAAGATAATTAAGTCCAAATATTATTAATAATGAGACACAATGTACTACATAATGATTACATTGATACACACGATGGTGTGAAAGTGAGTCTCATTTTATTATTCAGAGTTCAGGATCGATCGGTCGATGCATATATGCATGTTTAGAACCAGCCAGATTGCATCTGGCAGGGTTGGTTCATGAGACCACATTGCATTGGGAGGTTTTTAGCCATGTTCATCATTCTGCTCATCATCTGTGGTTGCATCCCTCCTTGCTTCATCATCATCATCTCCAGGCTCTCACACATGCATTCCTGCTCCATGTTTTCTAGCTGCATGCAGCACATTCTCATGTATTCCTGTGGGCTTTCTCTCATCATTGCACGTCGACTCCCGCCTCCTATAATCGATCGATCGTCACATATTAAATAACTTTAGTAATTATAGGAGTATTAATTATAATTAAAGGAGAATATGAGTATATATA
This sequence comes from Rutidosis leptorrhynchoides, assembly GCF_046630445.1. Taxonomy (NCBI): domain Eukaryota; kingdom Viridiplantae; phylum Streptophyta; class Magnoliopsida; order Asterales; family Asteraceae; genus Rutidosis; species Rutidosis leptorrhynchoides. The sequence goes on along the minus strand of NC_092333.1, from coordinate 675,267,799 downwards.
AGTTAAGGGCCCTATTTTATCGTCCACTATTTCATTTTATGTTGTATGAAATTAATTACTGGCGTTAATAGATCAAAGTTCTCTTTTGCTCTTAGTATATGCTTTGAGGACAAAAGGTGGACAAAAGATTAAGATGAAAGCAATTATAATGTGATAGTGAAATTTTCTTAATCTGCTTGTTTTATGTGGGTGGATTACAAGTGGTGGAACTTGAACCCGGATACACATGGGGCGAGTGTAAAAATTTAATATATTTTTCGTTGTCAGAAGGACTAAACACTAAAAAACCTCATTTTTTGGTAAAATATAAATTTAATATAATTTTTTTTCCGTTGAATCCTGGTGGAGCGAAAACCCCCTTTAAGCAACACAGTGTTCCGCCCCAGACTGGATAATAAAATTGAGACTGAAGAATTGAATTCAATAGTATTTATAAAATATTACGGAGTATATTTTATTTTCAACTTACCTTTAATTTTTTTCAGATATCTAAGCGCTACACATAGTTTCTTCCATAATTACCAAATATACTACTCCTAATTGTCAACAGATTTGCGCAATCTTGTTGAAGTGTTTATATTAAAAATTAATGCATCAAAATATATGGATCTTTATTCTATTTTGATGATCAGTTTAATTTAATTTAATTAAACCTATTTAACCTTGAGTAGAGGACATGAGGTACATCATGCAGTCATTGAGCATCATAGGGTCTTGCATCTGCATACTGCAGCCTCCACTTTGTTTGCGGGAAATGTTTTCATCATCGACGATGATGGTAGTGATAGTGGTGGCCTCAGCGACGGTCGCCAACGCCACGAGGAGGAGGACTCCGGCTGCTGCAAATACAAGCGAAAACCTTGCCATCTTTTTTATATATATGATCGATCGAATATTTTTTTTTATTAATTATTAGATAGTTTGATGTATAATGTGATATGCAAGGTGATGAATTTATAGGGGATTGAGGAGACTGCATGGAGTGTACGTGTGATTATTTTAATCCATTTGTTGTAGAGTGCAGGGAAAATGTTAACACGTAGTTGTTGCATGCATGCACTGTATGTAGTAAGCTTGGTGGTATCTGTCATCTGTGTTTTGGTTTCATGCATATGCATGATATAATTCTAGAGAAAGTATGAGCCTAAGACAAGGTGGAGTTATCGTTGATTAATATTAATATTGATATTGATTAGTTTTGATTAATTGAATTAATTTAGATGTCATTAAAAAATACTAATATTATATGATGTGAGATGATGACCACCGTTACATATTATATGTTAATCTCAACTATAATCAAACATAAAATGGCTTTATTATATGCTCTTTCACATTTATCATTTCTATTAGTACAGAATTAATCTTTAACCATTAGACCACCCGTTACAATAATTTTGATTTGGAGTCAAATTTGGTACTGTACTTTTTAGGGAAGAGTGAATTGAAGAATTTTACTGTAACGTAAAAATATCAATTGTTAAAGTTATGTTGTGGTGAGTGTCAAGGTTTTGGTGTAAATATTTTGGGTAATGTGTATATAATAATATAATATAGATAAAATATGATTGGAGGACACAAAATGCAACGCCAAAGTTGCAGACCATTTTTAACTCTGACTGTGACGTCACAGGCATGTGGTGTACTTTTTAGTGACGTGGCAATGTCAAGAAGTGAAGTTTTTTAATAGAAATTATTAAATTTGAATGTTAAATTTGTGATTGGTGATGTGATAAAATATTATTGCTAGTTGGATATAAGATATATTAATTAATAATATATAAATATTAATGCTAAAATCTGATTGGTCCATACATATGTGACGCCTACCTTTTTTCTGTCAATTTTTTAACTGACGCCCCCGGGGCGTCAGAGGGCATCAGAGTTAACGGCGTCAGGGGCGTCAAATCACATGACACATCAGTTTTTTGGGCGTCAGATTTCGATTTTGACGCTGCGTTATAATTGGTCTCAAATGGGTGAACATCTGACTTACACACCCTATGCGTCTAAAATCACACTTCGTAACACAATTTGGTGAACGTAAAAAAAGGCTACGTTGGTCTGACGCCTAATCAGACGCACCATTAAGCCACGGTCTTAAAAATTCAAACTCAAAGTCATTCATATCTATATATTTTAGATAGAAAAATATTATGTCAGCGACAAGTATGGAGAAGATGAAGGGTAAATATGAGAAAGCATAAAAATGGAACTCATTTTATGTATGATTATATATATTATATTAGAATTATTAAAACTTCAAACGTAATATTGGTTTTTTATCATACGTTAAAAGGGCACACATTATATGAATCCCTTCTATAAAGTTGTTAAATAAGTAATTTTTCCTTTTATTTGTTTAATAATTTTGATTTTGACTATAGCTTAATCATTCTATTCTATTAAGACTTTAAATCAAAATAAAATAACTATACAACTCATGTTGATCTTCTTTGGAAGGATCGGATTACATCATTACATGAAACAGTCGGTAGTTGATCAATTGATTTCTAGGTGGTCTTCAAGTTTCTTAAGCTGAACCATCTGAAGCCAAGTTCGGATGGGCTTTCTAGGCCCATATTTCCCAACTAAAACATTGATGCTCTCACATTTTTTTTATTGTAAGTTTGTAACAGTGTAATGTTTATTACTCCGTATCATTATTTGGGAATTTTGATATTTACTGAAACGCACTTTTTTTTCCAAAACTTTACTTATAACTATTTTTTTTTTTTTTGACAGCGATTGGGTCTACCCGAGAGGGACTAAACCACCCGTTGCGATCATCTCCCGTTTCGACTATGCCGATGCAGCGATAATAACCCCGCCCGGGAGGAAATCTTGAAACCGATCCGAGGGCACGGTCAAGTAAAACCCCTTTCCCCTTTACCTCCAAACAATATGGGAAATGTGTCATGAGTGGATACTTCATGGCAGGGATGAATTTGTGTTTTTCATATGTAGCCAACGGGGGTCGAACTCATGACCTCCCCTAAATGAGGCAAGCCACCAACCGCTGACCACATCACAACTTCTTACTTATAACTATTAGTCCAGAACTTCGTAGGATTGAGTATTGTTGTCGTTGTATTAGTCCAAAAGTGGTCACAAAGTCGGACCATACCTGTACTAATTCGTTCTTACATTTTAATTTCAATTAAACACCATTTGATGTTGAACAAGCGAAATATATTATATTTTGTGGTCTAACAACTTCTTAAAACTCACTATTAGTCCAGAACTTCGTAGGATTGAGTATTGTTGTTGTTGTATTAGTCCAGAACTAAAAAAACTCGCTCAATTCGCAAGAGCCAATTTGCATATACTTTAGCGTATATCGGTCAAGGATAAACTCATTTTTTTACATATCGCAAATCGGTCCCTGCAACTTGCGATAATCTTCAGATAATCTTCAACACTAAAATAAAATGGTCAGATTCATTAAAATATGACCCAACGCATTTTTTCAAAAGTTGGTCATTCTACTTGTAGTGTTGAAACATTATCCAAAAGAACCTATAAAAATATCGGTAAATCTTGTGTAGATTCTTATCCGGATAAGATTAAGGTGGCAATTCACAAGTCGTAGGGACCGACTTGCGATTTGCGAACTGCGAGTTGGTCCTTTCGTGGCCGGAACCAGGGGCGTATTTACACACAATCACAACAATAGCATAGTTGTACTTTGTTTATTGCAGTTTCAGTCCCAAAACGCATTAGTTAGACTTATAGCACTCTTGATCTCTCTTTCAACTAAAATGACTGAAGTAATACTGTACTATACAACATGTAGAGGAAAAAAAATTTAGAGGAACTTTTGTATTTCACAAGATAACTGCTACATATACATATACAAACATGACTTATTTGTTCGTTTTGTAGAAAAAAAAAAAATAATAATAAAATACAAGGTCAATGACCATCAGCTCACAACAAAATGCCTCCTACAGTGCCGTTGATCGATTTCTAAGTGCGAAACCAATCATCAAAAGTCAAAATGTAGGTGATCAAAAAGAGCCACTAAAGCTAGCTCATTGATTCTTTTGCCTGAAATGATCCATAAATCAAATTTATTTGCTTGAAATGCACATGAAGTATTACCGATATCGACTTCGAAAATACCTTCTTAGATACTTTTTGTGAATCTTCATGGCCCCAATGCAAGCTTTCCTAGCATCCATATTCCCGGATACGTCATTTAATATCTGCAGAAAAAAAACTAAATTATTTAAGAAACTTGCATAGCAAAAAAGAATGAACATATTTGTTTATGTTTTCTAAAAGAGTCAAAAGGTTGACCTTTACAACGTCGTCTAGTCCCCTAGCTTCTTTTAATAACTTGTCGCTCCTGTCCTTGAGGACACTTGCAACAAGAAAAACAAAAATGGAAAATGGTGCCGTGGATCCGGGCCCACCTCTGGCCCGCGCTCTACTTCTCCTGTTCGCTCTTTCATACTTTCCATATTGGCGTCTGGCTTTTCTTGTTATTTTATGAACATGAGTTTCACCTCCCTCGTACAACGTAAACAATTCGGGATCATACTCTAATGCCCACAACATCTATTTGGTTCAAACCACAAAAAGTGTCAAAATTTACATACATGTCTTCAAGGTTTATTTTTTAATTGAAATAATAATAAGTTATAAACAGGCTCACATCTTTTACATAATTATTATTACCTCCCACAAGTATAACGAATCTCCGAAAGATAATTCTCTGCGGAACAACACCATGAGCATCCGGAATGCAAATAGGTAACCGCCTCCACCGAGGTGTTCTGCATTTGAAAATGTAATTTATTATTGATATTTTTTCGTAAAATATATATTCATACCAAATTCGAAATTGATTGTTGCTTTCGTTCACTATATATTATATCCATCTTAAGATTTAAGCATGTGTTACATAAATAGCAATGTATAAAACTTAAAACTGATGATATAAACGAAAATGCAAATAAAAAGCAAGCATCAAGACATTAATTTATTTATAGAAAATACCTAAATGCCGGTGAAGTTTAGGAATAACAAGTTGAGTGACATTGGCCAAATTATCGAGTTGTGCCTCGACCCCCAAAGTGTTACCCGTGCATCTGAAATTCCCTCGCTTTGAAGACAAAGAATTATGTCAAACAACCACCAAACATCAAGACACTACAAAACTATAGGTGGCAATTTCAACCCAAATAATTATGAATGAGTCTCTTAGGTGGAGTATTAAATAGGTCAAATGGGTGGTGAATATAATAAGGGGAGCAAAGAAAAATGGGTCAACAAGTTCAAAGACTCTGAAAGCCCATTTACAATGTATATAAACTCATAATAATTCACAAGCAATCATAAATACCCATATATAACTGATTAACTACAGAAGTAAGTATGGATATACGGGTAATAAAATTTATTGCCTGCCAATTTCAACACCCACTACAAAACTTGACCTGAATTACCCAAACCTGTTTAATCTGTTAGTCAAACATACCCAACCGAAACATCATGCCACCTCTATACAAAATAGATACATTTAAACAGCATATGCTTACCACTCTACGCATTAGACGTTCAAAGCACCAAAATGCATCTGCTTCATGTTCAAAAAGCATAATCATAGGGGAACAAAGATCACTCATCCCTGTTTGAAATAATAATAATTCAGAATTGGTATCTTGAAACCAAATAGTATATGGGTTGTGATGTATTATATATACTCACCTTGACCATAACCAACATCTTTATCATGCCATGCATAGACAGCAAGAACATCCCAAAGTTTTGCCAGATTTTCTTGCTTCTCATAAAACACTAGCGTTCTGTCCGTGCGAACCACATCAAGACCTGCCATATATAATTTTTAATCCAAAAAGGCAAAAGTTTAAGGGTGTCAAAACAATCGGGCTGATCAGCAAACACTTTTTGTCCATACCTTAAAAAACTGTACAGTATCAAGGCATTAATTATGATATTATTATTATTATTCTTATTAATTAATTATTCTTAGTAATTAAATTTGTAATAATAATAATATTTAAATTCATAATGAAAACGATTTAGGAATATGTATGCACTAAGATAGAACGAAGAGTTTAGGCCCGCTTGACACGTTCCCATTTAGCTGGATCTTTACAGTTAACCATTTGATTCGTTTGAGACGGGAAAAGAAACTAAACGGACTCAGTTATAGGCCGAAATGGCCACCAAATATTACAAAATACTAAATTTAAACAGAGAGATATTATACATCATTTGATGCAATTTTTAGGTTACTTAGACATGATATAAGAGGATTAGTAAAGTAATAGAAACCCAAATAATTACATGATTCACATTAAGCATGTATTTAAAGTTTTATATATCAACCTATTTGATGTAGAGCAAGCTTCCATTGAATTACTTCTTTATCATGCTCCCGAGTAACCATTGGGGCAGCACTTAGGTCAACTGCAAGTACGCAACGGGTCATAAATAAATAGCGATCATAAAAAGTTTTATCAGTCTAGGGCCCAAAAATTAAAATTTACCGCTTTCTTCATCTTGTGGGGTTGCAAGATCATCATGCTTTGTCCCTAACAATACAATCGGGTCTTGAACTGGTTCACCATTTGATGTAATTACACGTGCAGTTACGAATTTTCCGCTTCCAACAACAGGAAACATGTGACTGCATGATTCTTTTAACTCAGCATATGCCTCCCTGTAGACAAAATATACAAATAAATTAAAGGGGGAAAAATTCATGTCTTATTATGCGGGTCAAACAGACCCAGGGTTGACCCAGGAAAACTTATTTGTCCATTTATTAATGATGGTCACACTAATAATATAAATATGTCATACTTTAGGATGGTGTATGCATATATGCATTTAGGATCAAAAAATTAATAATACAAGAGATTCGCCTCTTTTAAAATAATATATAACCTTCGTTTATGTCGTATTTCTTCTCGTTCGTCAAAGGTGCTTTTAGAATCGTAACAACCAAGCAGAAATTCCCAAACTTCTCCCCTAATCGAAGGATGAATTCCCTGAATACAATCAACATGCATGAACAAAAGCAAGTGAATTTACCAACACAAATATTGCTGCTTTCTTTTAAAAATATATAATCTATAATCTATGTTTTAATTTTTTTTTTATAAGTAGAAAACTTACTCCACGATATATTCGATCAAGACACCTGCCTATATCCAGAGAACCTTCGGGTGTAAACGAAGCCAGCCACCTTTTTAGACTTAACGTCTTCCCGGACTGGATACGAAGGAAATGTTAAATTTAGTTACAACATCATGATTACAACACTTCCCTTTTACGTTTGTCTCAAAGAAAAACTACTTTCACATTTTAGCAAAATTACAATCCTGATTTACCTATTTGTCCATTCGAGTCATCGGTAGATAATGGTGACCTGATATTGGTTCACGAGATTTATTATTTTTGCTCCAATGAAAGGGTGTTTTAGATATTTAACTATCAATCAAATATTCAAATATCCACCATTAAACTACATGAACAGTCAAGCGTTGTACTATTATAGGACGAATTGAGCGTTTTACTGGGCATTAAGTGAATTTTTATTTTCTGTACGCTACTACAACCTATTCAACGATAGGGGTAACAAAACTATTAGTCCAGCAAACACTTACATACAATCATCAAGATTCAGGACCATGATAACAGTTAAATTTATAAAGAAGTAGAAATAAAGGCAGATAGACACGGGACTAATTCCATAAAGATTCATGGAATAACAGAATTTCATTCAATACCACTAATTAGCAGCAGAGTACACAACAGGGTTCATGCCCAATATCAAATAGTACAAAATTAGCGCCAATTCTACCAATCCACAGTCTGCACAAATTTTATGGTACTAGATTCTTGAAATTTAATCCTTTAAATCTTTTCTGACTTGATAACGTATCTCAATATACTATACTGTCAAGACTATAATCAAATTATCCAAAAGTTCATACGGAATTCATGGGAACAACACAGATCTTTAAAAATCAAATTAGACCATTGATAAAAAAAATTTGATTTATTGAAGTTTACATACTTGTATAACATAAATACATAATGATTCAAACAAATCACAAAACATTAACTCACAAAGTTCGAATCTTTTAGTCCCAAATATCATTTAACTGGGTTCATTAATAATTGGGTTAATGCAGATGATCAAGTTCTTAAAAGAAGAATAAAAAGGTTTTACCTTGATCCTAAATTTGGTATCTGGAACATCAGTGCATCCAGCTCTAATTTCATAAAATGAATCAGTTGCTAGTCCTGGGTCTTTACGGAAAATATTCATCATCAAGATACTCACCTTTTTCTTCAATCCCAGATCTAAAGTTGTGTTCTTTATAATCAAATTGACAATTTATTGAAGAAACGCAGACCCCAACTGAAGAAACAAAACCCAAATGAGATCTTGAAATCAAGATTCAAGGTGTCAGGTTGGGTTGGGTTATTTTACTTTTTATATTTTTTGTGGCGAAGTTGTGGTGGTGGTGGTGGTGGGGTGGTCGTTGCGTGGCTGGTTAGTGGGGGGCCCGGTTGTAAGGTTTTGTGTATGGATGTTGTAAAGTTGTCGAGGAGGAGATTGTGGCCGTGGTCAACGTCAATCTGTAGACTCTATTGTTGTAAATTGCCTACAAATTATTATAGACTAGTGTCATTAAATTAGTTGGCAGATGAGCAACTGGTATTTACCTATTTTTAGTAAATTAATAATTGTATTTAAAAATCATACAGTATTATGCGTAGCAATCTTTTAATATAAAATTGATTATTTAATAATTATAATAGTTTTTGATAATGACTACTCTCCGCAGTTAATTGTTTCTAAACTAGTTTTAAACTAAAGTATCAATAACACATTAACTTGCTAAAGGTTTTATAACTTATAACTTTACTAGTTTTATGAGCTCGTGCGTTACACGGTAATTGTATAAATTAGTTTCGATAGTGTTAGTATTAATACTGATCAAACGTATAATACAATTACAATAAAAAAAACCCTTTTATTATTGATAACATGAGTATAAAACAATACAACAATCAATAGTTCTCATTCATTGTCGCACAGGTTCTTGAACATATAGTGATACATTTATGAGCCCGTCCGTTAAAATACGTGTCCGCAAATGTAAAAAAGTTTGATATAGTCTACGTTTAGGGAAATTGACCAAAATACACTTTTTTAAAAAATTTCAAAGAAAATACACTTTTTTAAAAAAATTGCCAATATACACCATTGGGTAGACCAAAGTGTTGGTCGACCACCATATATCTTGGTCGACCACCTCATTTTTCAAGGTGGTCGACCAAGCTTCATTGAGTTCCCGGTCGACTACCGTGTAAACATGGTCGACTACCTCTTATTTTTTCATAGTCGACTACCCCAACAAAAAACAAGGCGGGCGACCCAAACCACGGTCGACTGCCAAATAAATAATTAAAAAACTAACTTGAACAGACAATATACGCAGACATACATAACTGGAAAAACGGGTTTCCTTTCAAAGCATGCCATCTTTGTATCTGGAATCATGAGCATCTACGATAGTTATAGCACTATTTAAGGTACTTACGGGCATGAATTAACAATATAATTAAACACTGATTGATTGTACTGATCATGTACTAAAAATCCCAACTTAAATTAGGATGTTCCAGATGTTGAGGGTGACAAGATTAATGGAATTAACTCCCTTGCTTCTCAATTCGGCCAAAAACGTGTAAGAATTAAACTATATCGATCAATTTATCTATCAATCAGAATTAGCTTTAGGATTAATTTGAAATAATATAATATTTAAATTGAATTTAGGAATGAAACAACTTACATATGAATTTCTTCAGGTTTATTGGATTTGTATATGGCTTTTGGAAATGGTATACGGTGTGGCTATATTAACTGGGTTGTTATCAACAAGGTTTTGGACCCGATTGATTATTGTAAATTAGTTTTTTAATTATTTATTTGGTAGTCAACCATGGTTTGGGTCGCCCGCCTTGCTTTTTGTTGGGTAGTCGACCATAAAAAAAAAAAATAAGAGCTAGTCGACCATGTTTACACGGTAGTCGACCGGGAACTCAATGAAGCTTGGTCGACCACCTTAAAAAATGAGGTGGTCGACCATGATATATGGTGGTCGACCAACACCTTGGTCTACCCAATGGTGTATATTGACAAATTTTTTTTTAAAAAGTGTATTTTCTTTGAAATTTTTTTAAAAAAGTGTATTTTGATCAATTACCCCTACGTTTATTTAAATATCATATTTTATAATTAATATAGATATTTGATTGTTTATTTAAATCAAGTTATATACCTAAATTTTATTAAAAATTTATTTATCTATAATGTCGCACAATTTTTTAAACATATAATGATACGATTATGAGCTCTTTCGTTAAAATATGTGTCCGCAAATTTCAAAAAATTTGATATACTTTAAGTTTACTTAATTATCATATATTGTATTTAATATAGATATTTGATTGTTTATTTAATTTAAGTTATATACCTATATTTCATTGAAAGTTTATATAGTTATTTCATTATATTTCACACACACACACACATGTGTCATGTGAAATGTTCCGTTCTTATTGATTAAAAAAGTTCCATATTAATTGATTTCGTTGCGAAGTTTTGACCTCTATATGAGACGTTTTTCAAAGACTGCATTCATTTTTAAAACAAACCATAACCTTTATTTCATAAATAAAGGTTTAAAAAGCTTTACGTAGATTATCAAATAATGATAATCTAAAATATCCTGTTTACACACGACCATTACATAATGGTTTACAATACAAATATGTTACATCGAAATCAGTTTCTTGAATGCAGTTTTTACACAATATCATACAAACATGGACTCCAAATCTTGTCCTTATTTTAGTATGCAACAGCGGAAGCTCTTAGTATTCACCTGATAATAAACATGCTTTAAACGTCAACAAAAATGTTAGTGAGTTATAGGTTTAACCTATATATATCAAATCGTAACAATAGACCACAAGATTTCATATTTCAATACACATCCCATACATAGAGATAAAAATCATTCATATGGTGAACACCTGGTAACCGACATTAACAAGATGCATATATAAGAATATCCCCATCATTCCGGGACACCCTTCAGATATGATATAAATTTCGAAGTACTAAACCATCCGGTACTTTGGATGGGGTTTGTTAGGCCCAATAGATCTATCTTTAGGATTCGCGTCAATTAGGGTATCTGTTCCCTAATTCTTAGATTACCAGACTTAATAAAAAGGGGCATATTCAATTTCGATAATTCAACCATAGAATGTAGTTTCACGTACTTGTGTCTATTTTGTAAATCATTTATAAAACCTGCATGTATTCTCATCCCAAAAATATTAGATTTTAAAAGTGGGACTATAACTCACTTTCACAGATTTTTACTTCGTCGGGAAGTAAGACTTGGCCACTGGTTGATTCACGAACCTATAACAATATATACATATATATCAAAGTATGTTCAAAATATATTTACAACACTTTTAATATATTTTGATGTTTTAAGTTTATTAAGTCAGCTGTCCTCGTTAGTAACCTACAACTAGTTGTCCACAGTTAGATGTACAGAAATAAATCGATAAATATTATCTTGAATCAATCCACGACCCAGTGTATACGTATCTCAGTATTGATCACAACTCAAACTATATATTTTTTGGAATCAACCTCAACCCTGTATAGCTAACTCCAACATTCACATATAGAGTGTCTATGGTTGTTCCGAAATATATATAGATGTGTCGACATGATAGGTCAAAACACTGTATACGTGTCTATGGTATCTCAAGATTACATAATATACAATACAAGTTGATTAAGTTATGGTTGGAATAGATTTGTTACCAATTTTCACGTAGCTAAAATGAGAAAAATTATCCAATCTTGTTTTACCCATAACTTCTTCATTTTAAATCCGTTTTAAGTGAATCAAATTGCTATGGTTTCATATTGAACTCTATTTTGTGAATCTAAACAGAAAAAGTATAGGTTTATAGTCAGAAAAATAAGTTACAATTCGTTTTTGTAAAGGTAGTCATTTTAGTCGAAAGAACGACGTCTAGATGACCATTTTAGAAAACATACTTCCACTTTGAGTTTAACTGTCACACCCCCAAATAGGGCCTGGGGTATTTGTGACTAATTATTTCAAATAACAGTTGTATAAATGAGAACGACTCTATATGAGACGTTTTATTGAGTTTTGCAGCAGAAGATAAATAGATTACATTGTATTTAATAAACAACGCATTAAATGTCTTTAATTGATATGATATGTAATGAAGACTCCAATCATAGCAAGCAATCATCATCAATTTAGCAAATGCAAGTCCTTCCAATTATCCATGAATGACTCGTTGAAATGTTGCTTTCAATTAGCAAAAGCATAACATATAAGTACCTGAGAATAAACATGCTAAAGAGTGTCAACCAAAAGGTTGGTGAGTTCATAGGTTTATCATAAATAATGATTTCAATAATAGTGTTAGAGCACAAGATTTAGTTTAGAGTTGACTGATATAGAAATATCAATCTAAAAGTAATGCTGTAGTTTGTAATATCGCGACTAAACAAAAGTTACCCAGTGACATTTGTTATTCATGTCGTTGAATCATTATTATGTAGTCAAAGACCAATGGTCAACTGACTAGAGACGTCACTCTCAGTAGCGCTACTCACAATAACTAAGCTTGCATCTTATACCTCAGCAATTAACGATATTACGGCAGGGATTTAGCATGACAAAGCATGTATATAGCATAAAAGTTTGAGTACTTATGTCTAAACGTAAAACAGTTATAAAAGTTGCACATGTATTCTCAGCCTAAAAATATAGATAAAAAGGGAGCAAATGAAACTCACGATATGATACGATAGTTTGTAGTAAATATGCATAGGATGGCACTGAACAAGTGCAGAGTTGTGTTGACCTCAGATTCACGAACCTATATCAAGTATATATATTAACACATATACTTGTAATCGAATAAGTTTATATATTATTTCATTTGTTATATATTTCTATATATATACTTATATTTATATATTCTATGTATAAGTATTTGTTTGATAAAATGACTTTGATAATGATAATGAATAAAGAGTTGTATTATTTTGTAATAACAATAATAATGCTAGTAGTAAAATTGATAATAATCATAATAAGGTTTTAAAAATAATAATAATAATATAGTTTTGATGATAGCAAAAATGTTAACTTTTGTAAAAATGTTAATAACGATAATAATTTTAATAATAACAATACTAATAATAATAATTATACTTATGTTAAAACTGATAATAATAGTATTATTAATTATAAAATGATACTAATACTAATATTAATAAATTTTGTTATTTTCATAATAATAATAATCATAATCATGATCTTAATAATGATAATAATATTTAAAATGATAAAATTAGTAATAATACAATAATAATACTAATAATAATAATAATAATATTTGATAATACTAATAATTTTTAAATGATAATACTTGTAATAATAATGATAGTAACAATAATAATAATAATTGAAAAATACCTTAGAAAGCCCTTTTTTAAAAAAAAAACCACGAACCAGGATTGAACCCGAGACCTCACGCACACACACAAACACCCTTAACCACCCCTCCATCCTTTCTTTTTTGATTTAAACATAATCCATTTAATTATAACCCGTATCTCTACTTCATCTTCTTCACAAAACAACTAGTTGATAGTTTTTTTTTTTTTTAAATTCTTAATGAAACTATACTTTGTTTGTTTTTAAAAATGTATAAACGAAACAAAAATCATTTAGTTTGAGAGGATTAACAACAAAAAAAGAAGAAGAAAAAAATGTTGCTGCTGAAGCTAGCAACTTTAAAAAAAAAATTGATTTTCGATTTTGATCACGTATCAGACTATGATTATAACATGAAATAGTTTAGAAAACATTCGTGGAAACATTCCAAATCATCAATTTAACTTGAATCGAAACGGATAACACGAATTCGATTGATGAACAAAGTTTTACTTTTAAAAACCAAAAGTTTGACTTCAAAATTTGGATTCGTTATGAGGAATTGGAACTTGGGATTTTACAGGAAGTTTGAATAGACGAATCCTAACACAACTACATTTCTAGATTTTGAAAAACAGTATAAAATCGAGCCTTTGCAATTTGAGTTCAAGTACAGAGGTATACGAGAAAAAAAAAATTATTTCTGTTAAATTTCAGTACACAAGGTGTAATTGATAATGGAGATGAATAATTGAGTGATTGTGTGAATAACAGATAAAGATCGTTTGATTTATAGAATTGAAAAGGGATCACATATACAATTAGTCAATTAAGAACAGAAAAATAAAATAAATAAAAAAAACAAAAAAAACATGAATCATATTATATATAAAAAAATAAAGCAGTTGGTGTACACTTCTTTTGACTTTTAATTTTTTTTTTAAATTTTAATTAATATTTAATATATATATATATATATATATATATATATATATATATTAATAATTAAATATAAATATATTTATAAATAATAATACTTTTAATAAAGCACTAATAATAATTTTAGTACTCTTTATTTGACTTTTTATTTTATTTTTATTTTTAATTGATATGAATAATTAATAATCATATTAATAATACTAATTAATAATAATTATATTAATAATATTATTATTATTAATGATAAATAAGAATAAAAATAATAATATTAATATATCAAAGTAATGCGTAATTATTTACAAATAATTGTTCGTGAGTCGTCGGAACTAGTCAAAGTTAGGTTTAAATTTAGTCGGAAATTTCTGGGTTGTTATAGTACCTACCCGTTAAAAGAAATTTCGTCCCGAAATTTAGTTGTTTCCATCAGTCGGCGTTGTTCGTACATAGATGAGGATATTTACGTTTTATTTGGTCTTCACGTTCCTAGGTATGTTCGGGGCCTTGTGTGAATTCCAACGGATAGAATATTGTTTTGTTTCAAGAGTTTGAACCATGAAGTGCATTTTATCATTAATGCGGATATCATTCAAAATGATGATGTTATACAAGTCATTTCAGTAAATTGGATACATGAAATGTGTTATGAATAGTATTGAGCTCATTTAAAACCTTATGCGTTTTACGCCACAATATTAGGGCAGACAAACAGAGAGTAGTTTATGAAAATCACAGTCATGAAATTTGATAGAGATCATCATTGTTTACAACAAGAATATTGTAATGATGAATATAAGTTGAAAAATAAAGTTTTATCACTATTGAATAATATGGATAAAACGATTCGATTATAGGAAGCGTATAAACGAAGTTATCGTAAAAGAGTGAATGAGAAAAATAAATGTTCGCCTTAACTTTTGACGTAGTCACGATTGATTTCCGGAATTCAAGGGATTAAAGGAAATCTTCGTAATCTATAAGATTTGATTCTCCGGTATTTACGAAATTTTGAGATTTGTTTGATTAAATGCGGTGATTTGCCTCGATTGATGTGTTTGGAATTTTGCTATAAATTAGCTTCTTTCGTTTCATTATCTTCACCACTTCTATACTTTCTTTCTCAATTCAAACTTCCAAAAGATTAAGAAAATGCTTAATCCAGTTCTGATCCTGGTTATTATATTGACCATCTATGCAGTCATTCTTCTTTTTCTTTTACCACCAGAGGAATCTGTTTACTTCTACTATGCTCTTGGGGTTATAGTGTTTTTAATTATCCCGTGTCTTTATATTGCTATAAGCATTGATATACACGGTTTGTAATTTCCGTGTTGTTATCGGGCTTTATATTTTCCCTTATATGTCGGAGCTTTATGCTTTTGTTTCTTCTTCCCGACTTCAAGTCAAGCGAGTAATGGTCCAGAATTCATAGGTATGAAGTTTCGAATGATCATAATATATAAAGTAGAAAGGAAAAGGTAATAGCACGATTTGATTTGTCATATTACCAGAATATCCGGAAAAGACCGAATCATCAAGAAAAATATTTTCTTGATATGTTTAGAGGTTAAATAGAATGTAAGAGTCGTGTAACATGGCAAATGATGATTATAAAGTCTATGAATCATCATCTTCCATTAAAACTTAGCATGACTTACTGTAATATAATTACGTTGGCCTGACATCATTATATTATACTAACTCATGCTTCAATTCCCAACACTACTTCAAAACATTTATAATTTAAACTTGAATTTTACTGAATATAGAAACTAAAATAGTTTCCTTTATAAAGATATCGCAAAGAGATACTTAATTGTGGACAAGAATCGTTATGAAAATATCTTCAGAAATATAGAGGATATTTATAATGACATTTTGGAATTTCTAAGTTCGAAGGTTGATGAAGAAAAATTTTCCGCAAGCTTTTATCATAACTTCGGAGCAAGATATTCTCTAAAGATTTCATCGGATCCAGAATTACCTGGATTATTTGAATATAGGGTTTGGTCCTTGTATTTGTCCTTGGTCTCCTCCATGGTTAGCTCAATCCGTATTTCAGTTCCAAATTTTCTTTTGAGCTTTTCCAACGTACCATTCTTTATTATCAAACTGTTGGTCCTTAAGACCATCTACAATTTTTCTGTTTCCTCTGCATTTAATGCAGTCATATTTGAATCATCTTTTATCAATCCGAGATGGTTTCAAGAAATTTCGTTTTTAGATGATTAAACGCTGATTGTGATCGTCAAGGATGAATTCAAGAATTTTGAATTTGAAGTGTTTAAGCGTAAGATGCATCCATCAATGGATCTAATGGTTGACGAAGAAATGTTGTGATTTTCAAAAGTAAGAAATGGTAAGTTCGGTGGTTTGATGTGATAATTCTTCATAGAATACGAATGAATATAATTCATGAATGTAGTGATCTTTAGGAAGATAATACTTGCTAAAGCTTTACTTAAATTCCGATATGTCAAAATCAGAATATGTAATTGAATTTGTATGAAAAATGGTTGTTCCTTAGTAAACGTATACATATATCATGTGAATGTAAGTAGTATAGTTAATAACTGCTAAATCAGAATGGAAGAATGTACAATGTAACATATTTATATGAGATATGAATATCTCTCGGGTTTTACCTACCCGTTAAAATATTTTCACAATTAATAGTTTGTACAAAAGAGAAGATATACGTTCATATATGTATTCTTCAGATGTAATCATGGTTTTAATGAATTAATATAATATTAAACTCATTTGGTTTGCGGTTGAAACGAAAATAAATAATCTCCAAAACCTTAGAGATTTCATAATTGTCGCGTAATATTTCGCTAATGAAGTTATGAATCAATACTTCATCGTTCATTGTTTTTGATATACCTCGGTATATGATGTTGGTGCTCGTGGAATTCTTGTGAAATTCATAAGGCACTAATGATGTTTTCTAGAAAGTTTCGAGTACATCGAAAATAGAAGTGTAAATTCATACATGTATTTGAATAATACACTTGGTTTATTATAAAATGGAGTTTATTGTGGTGAAGCAGTGATTAACGATTGTTAAGTCATTAACGAAGGATGTACATCATAGCATATTAGTGATATGAATTAACCAAGTAGTACATACTAGTTAAGATTCACACGTAATAGCTTAGTACGAAAGATTTATTATTGTTCCAAACCATATATATTTAAAGTATACATATATAATTCTTCAGGAAGAATGAGTCAATACATCTTAACTCATTATTACTAATATTCCTTGGTATCTATGAGGCGTATGATGTTGATGTTTGAGGTACTGAGTGTAATGTTGAGGCGTGAAATGCGGATGTTGTCGTTGGTGAAGTTGATGATGTTGGTGGTGATGCTGATGGTACTGGTGGTACTGGTTATGCTGCTGGTGCTGCTGCTGGTGTTCGTAGGTTTCGCACCATATTCTCCAGAGCCACTACTCGAGCGCGAAGCTCGTTGACTTCTTCTATTATTCCGGGATGATTGGCGGTTCGGACAAGTGGATGAATAAGATCTAGAATTTTAGATATTATATATTCGTGACTGGATATCCTGGAAATGAGGGTGAAAATAGTGTTCCGAACGGGTTCGCCGGTAAGTGCTTCAGGTGTGACGACCCGAGAATTTTCGACCAAATTTAAACTTTAATCTTAATATTATTTCGACACGATAAGCAAATTCTATTGAACCGAGTTCCAAAATATGTGAACTATTTTTCATGAATGTATTTGAACCTTTGACTATCCCTAATGATTCACGAACATCTATGTGTGTATAGATATAGTATAATGAATTGGTAATATATTATATGTAATTACAAGTTAATTCTAGTTGTTATATTATTATTATATATATTATTATTTAATCTCGGTACCATTAAATATTACTAAAAATTATAACATAAAATTTATACCTTTGATTTGTTATGTTATTGTTATTATTAATATTATAAGTATCAAGGTTAATATCATTATAACTAATAATAAAATTATACTTTAGTGTTTATGATTAATAATAACATTATTATTAGATATTATTACCATTATCATTAATAATTAGTATTATTATTATAAATTATTTTAGTATTATTTGATAATATTATTATTATCGATATTGTTATAGATATAATTAAAAAGTTATGATTAACAAAATAAAGATGAAAAATATAAATCTTATTATAAGAATATTTAAAACTATAAACTTTTTTTTAATTATTATGATTATTACTAAAGATCATCATTTTATTATTACTATTATTATTTTATTTACTTTTATCATTATCCTTATCATTATTATTATTATCTTTATCAATATTAATATTATTATTAATATTACCATGAGCATTATTACCAATAAATATTATTATCAGTATTATTATTAATTATTATTATTAATAGGATTATTATTATTATTGTATTTATATTTAGATATTATTGTGTATAATAAGAACAAAGTCTATTATTTTTATCTGATGTGCTTTTTTTAACTTTTTCTTCTTAATTCTATTTGCCTGTGATTATATGTCGAGAGTAGGTTGGAGTGTATAACAGCTCATTCAAGAAATTAATCATGCATCTCTACGTCAATTAAATCATGTTCTATCTGTGTGTTTTTTATTTATTTTAAAACTCCCTGTTCTTGAGTCAAAATCATCAACACTCGATTTCGTAACAGAATTAAAAATCTAGCAATGCATAGTTGTTAGAAACCATTTACTTAAACTATCTGGAAAGATTCAGACTTCAACTTATCGAATTGAATTCGAATTTTTGAAGTCAAAATTTTGAATCAAAAAGTCAACTGAATCGTTTAAGGTAAAATTCGAATTCATCTTTATGTTTTAAGTTTAACTGAGGATACAGAAAGTTTACAACATTGAGTTAAAACTGTTTTCATGTTATAATTTTCATCTAAAACAACCTAGAATTCGAAATTTGATTTTTAGTTTATGTTCTTGAACCTTGAAAAAGCAAATACTCAAATTCGAATTGTAATTCAAAATCCTTAAATGCAGTGTTGTTAGAAATCTCATACTCTAACTATATACAAAATTTGAAGTTCCAATTCATTAAATTGATTGTGAATTTTCGAGTCAAAAATTTTGGTTTTAAAAAGTCAAACAATTGACTTCAAACGAATTGGTGTAATCTGTTATAATTTATGTTCAATTGATGATACTAGTGTGTTCTTATGATAATTTGGAAAATATTTCAAGAAGATATCAAGGTCTCAAAACGTTCCAATTTCAAAAATCATTTTTTTTTTTTTTGTTCATGATGTTCGACGACCACAGCTACTGGGCTGTTATTATTATTATTATTTTTTTCTTTCTTTGTATCTATTAATTAGAATTACAGTTACAAGTGGTTTATAATTAAATTGAATAATAAAGAAGTCATACTCTATTTTGATACTGGGATTAGTTCTTAGTCGTTGTGATCTGTAAATATAAAAGGAAAACAGAAAGGCAAGGTTAAATACGAATAAAATCAGTATAATTCAGAGAAAACAGATACAGATCAGTTGGTAAGGGTGAGTGTTTGGGAAACAGGAGGTCTTGTGTTCGATCCTTGCTTGCAACAGTTTATTTTTTTTTATTTACCTAACAGCAATCAACATGCTATTGGGCTGGAGCAACATGTTGGGCCGAGATTGTATGATTGGGCCGAAGGTGTATTTCGTTTGGGCTGGAACAAAGGCTTGGATATTAACAGTTTTTGGATTATAAGTATTAAGTCAGTATCATGAATTAGAAAAGTAGTAACAAAGAGATGGTATGAGTTGTTGGTAACTGTCCAAGAGGTCATGGGTTCGAGTCTCGTTTGCGACTATTCTTTTTAGGATGCTTTTTGAAAGGGTATACATATTTCATTATTATTATTATTATTATTATTATTATTATTATTATTATTATTATTATTATTATTATTATTATTGTTGTTGTTGTTATAAATGTTATCATTATTATTGTTGGTATTATTCTTGTTATTATGATTATTATGATTATGATTCATATTATGATTATAATTATTACCATATTTATAATTATAATTAGTATTAGTTTTAGAATTATAATTATCACAATTATTAATATTATCATAATTATAATTATCATAAAAAGTATTATTATTATTTTTATAAACATTACTAATACGTTGATTATGGTTAATCTTATCATTTATGTATTATGACTATTGTTACTAATGTATGTATTAATATTATTATGACTAGGGTTATTATTATTATTATGGAAAATAATACAAATTATTATTTTTCTCATTAATATTAGTACTAGTATTACTTTTGGTAACTATTAGTATTATTAATCTTATAATTAGAAAAAAAGTATCATTATTAACAATATCATTACTATTATTAAAATTATCATTTTAATGAAGTTATTATTAGCATTATTATTATTCTTAGTAAAACGTTAATATCAAAACCATCATTTTTTTTAAACAAATAAATAATTTGAATATAAAAATATACTTATTATACATACTACAATTATATTAATAAAGCATATAGCTATATATAAAGCATATTAACCTTATAAAAACTTATATACAACAAATTAGGTATTTTCCAGATATAGACATATTAATATAACTATATAAATAATAATCATTTTCAAATATATATATATATATATATATATATATATATATATATATATATATATAAACAAAATATATAATATATAAGGTTATAAGATATGAAATTGTTCGATTACAAGTATATATTTTGATGTATATATACGAATGATATAGGTTCGTGAATCCGAGGTCAACCCTGCATTGTTCAAAGTCGTCATATGTATTTTTACTACAAAATACAGTACTGTGAGTTTCATTAATCCTTTTTTAAATGCTTTTGCAATATATATTTTTGGGACTGAGAATACATGCGCTGTTTTTATAACTGTTTTACGAGATGGACACAAGTAATCGAAACTACATTCTATGGTTGGATTATCGAATCGAATATGCCCCTTTTTATTAAGTCTGGTAATCTAAGAATTAGGGAACAGACACCCTAATTAACGCGAACTCTAAAGATAGATCTATCGGGCCCAACAAGCCCCATCCAAAGTACCGGATGCTTTAGTACTTCGAAATTTATATCATGTCCGAAGGAGGATCCCGGAATGATGGGGATATTCTTATATGCATATTGTGAATGTCGATTACCAGGTGTTCAATCCATATGAATGATTTTTGTCTCTATGCATGGGACGTTTGATTATGAGAAATGGAAATATGAAATCTTGTGGTATATTAAAATTATGAAATGATTATTTATGTTAAACTAATGAACTCACCAACCTTTTGGTTGACACTTTAAAGCATGTTTATTCTCAGGTATGAAAGAAATCTTCCGCTGTGCATTTGCTCATCTTAGAGATATTACTTGGAGTCATTCATGACATATTTCAAAAGACGTTGCATTCGAGTCATTGAATTCATCAAGATTATTATTAAGTCAATTATAGTAAGATATATTACGAAATGGTATGCATGTTATCAACTTTTGATGAAATGAAAGATTGTCTTTTCAAAAACGAATGCAATGTTTGTAAAATGTATCATATAGAGGTCAAGTACCTCGCGATGTAATCAACTGTTGTGAATCGTTTATAATCGATATGGACTTCGTCCGGATGGATTAGGACGGGTCTCTACAGTTGGTATCAGAGCGGTGGTCTTAGTGAACCGGGTCTTGCATTAGTGTGTCTAACTGATAGTCGTTAGGATGCATTAGTGAGTCTGGACTTCGACCGTGTCTGCATGTCAAAAGTTTTGCTTATCATTTTTGTCGGAAATCATCTGCTTATCATCCTTAGGAAATTACCTGCTAATCATTCTTAGTCTAGACACATCTTACTGCAATGATTGCATGAATAGTGTATAGACAAAATTCGTATCTTAGGGTATCTGCTAATTCATATCTTAGCGTATCTGTTACTGTAAAATTTACCTGACAGCTTCCGTAGATTCCTCCGTAACTTATGGAATTTTAGTATTTTATATGCATATGTAAATTATGTATTGCAGGGTACTAATCTACATCCTATAATCTATTTCTTATCGAAAATCCTTCATCTGATTGTACGAGATGAATTTCTCAACCAGTTAGTCCCTCAGATTTCGATAGCTATCCCGATAGTTATTCCGACAAATATTTCGACATAGATGTTCACCTAAGCTCCGAAAACAGCGTCATCAGCATGAATCAACCAATCAGCCATTATCAATTCCTCTTATGGGTTCGTAGTCGACTTAATTAATGGAAACGCACAGAAGGTAATCCCTTCCACCAACCGAATTCACCTCTTGACAATGAACCTGAAGCGTTTACCGGCGAACCTGTTCGAGACACCATTTTCAGTCTCATTTCCAGGGTAACTCGACAAGATTATATTCTATCCACAATTCTGAACCTTATTCATCTGCTCGTTCCGACCGACAATCATCCTGGAGTAATAAGTCAACGAACTTAGCGCTCGAATAATCAATTCGGATAATATGGTGCAAAATGTACCAGCTTCAGCAACATCACCAGCACCAACAGTACAATCAATAACAGCACCAGTACCATCAACAATCCATGGTTCAATATCATCCTCTGTACTTTGAGTATGATCTTCGTTCTACGTATCGTTCTACCTCATTTATCTTCGTTCGACATGGCGAATATGTAATCTCTAAAGTTTTAGAGATTATTTATTCTAGTTCCAACCGAAAAGAAAATGAGTTTAATATCATATTAACTCATTAAATCCATGAATACATCTGAAGAAAATATATATGTATATATGTTTTCATAAAGATTGTAATTAAAAATTCTCTTGTACAAACTGTTAATGGTGAAAATATTTTAACGGGTAGGTAATACCCGAGGACTATTTAAATTTCACATTAATAAGTTACATTGTACGTTCTTCGAATCTGTTTCAACAGTCATATACTATCCTATTTACATCCACCGATATACAAATCCGTTCACCACAGAATAACCATATACATCCAATTACATATTTAGATTTTGATCTATCAGAATCCAACAAGTGGCATAATGAAGAAATAATGGACACAATAAAAATTGCTTAGAAACAGATTAATTAACAATATGAAATTCTATTAAGAATCCACGCTAACAAAATCCTAGCTAACTGTTCCTAGCTAACTGTTAATTCCGTATTACCATTTAATTATCGCAATTTATTTATCACAGTTTATTTATCGCAATTTATATTCTCGCAATTTTATTTATCGTCATTTAATTTCTGTTATTTACTTTACGCACTTTATTATTCGTCATTTAAATTTCTGCTATTTATTTTTACGCACTTTAAATATCGGGACATGTATACAAGGTTTTGACATATCATATCGACGCATCTATATATATATTATTTGGAATCACCATAGACACTCTATATGCAGTAATGATCGAGTTCTCTATACAGGGTTGAGGTTGATTCTACAATAATATATATAGTTTGAGTTGTGATTGAGTCTGAGACATGTATACGGGTCACGATACGTATTAATTAATTCGAATATTATATATTAAACTATATATGAATTATTGGACTATCGACTGTGAACTAATAACATTGGACAATTAAAATGAATTAAAATATTGATTATAATATATGAAACTAAACAACTCTTCAAGTTTGCCACTTGATTTCATCTTAAACTTCATTTGTATCTTGACGATTACAATCAACGTTCAAACCTTTCATGATTCTTGAAAACACCTCAATCGAGAGTATGAACCAACCATACTTCATCTACGGAAGAAGAGATTGACGCATATAGTTATGCACATGAAAATACTCGGAACCTGAGTAAAATGTTTAACCCGTATTTGTGTTAGCTCCTTTAACATTATTAATACCCAAAATAACTTGGTAATCCCTTTCAAAGTAGCAAATTTTGTCACAGCTCCAGGAAGTCAACTTCGACTTTTCATTCGAAGTAGCCTGACTATAATCCTGATATATACAATTACCCTTTTGATACCGGAGGATTCTTTTATATTCCACAACATTACCAGCAAATGTACCAGCAACCTTGTCGCTCCTTAGTTTAAATCCCTCCGACAAATTACTATATTTATCTATTGAAGTCTCGTCATGTACTCATCTGCATCTTGTAACGAGAACTGCCATAACAATTACCAAGAAGCAGCAATCAGTACTTTGAAAACTCACAGCATATCTACATCAACAGTTATATGTATGACATTTATCTCTTAGAATTATGATCTCTCATTCTGAAATTCTGAAAAGCACTCAGTCACAAATCAATACTCTGAATGTTGAAAAAGCTGAATGAAGCAGCAGAAATCATAGACAACCGTAAACGACCTTAATCATCGAAAGTTTGATGATAAAGAATAGTATGTTGGAAAAGCTCAGAAAAGTTGGAACTGGAAAATGGATTGAGCTAACCACGAAGGATACCAAGGACAAATACAAGGACCATACCATGTATTCAAAGAATCCAGGTAATTCTGGATCCGATGAAACCTTCAACGAATATCTTGCTCCGTACACATGTTAAAATCTTGCTGAAAATCTTCCTCATCAACCATCGAACCTAGAAATTCCAAAATATCATCATCAATATCTTCGATATTTCTGAGGATATTTTCATAAATATTCTCGTCCGAAATTATATAACTCTTCGTGCTTCCTGTGTATCATTATATCAGAAACATTCAATAGAAAAATTTTGTACCGAAAAGCAGATTATGCGAAACTATGAAGAAAGTCGTGGACAAATCACAAAGAATAAGTTTAACTTCAAAGAATCCAAATGATTCAATGCCTGCTGAAGTCTTTAGCGAATATCTTGCTCCTTACCCTAAACCCTTGCGGACAATAGTCTCCATCATCCTATGATCTTAAATATTCAAAGATATTATCATATCTTTCATTATAAATATCCTCCATATTTCTGAAGATATTTTTATAACTATTCTTATCTGAAATCATTAATCTCTTCGTGCTATCAGTGTTACATCATATAGAAACTATTAGTTTCTATATTCTGTAAACTTTCGAGCTTAAATTATGAATGATTTTGAAGTAGTGTTGAAAATTGATGCATGAGTTAGTATAATATAATGACACTTGATCAACGTGATTATATTACAGTAAATCATGCTGAGTTTCTATTAGAACATGATGATTCACAGATCATAACATTGTCATGTGTCATGTTACATAACTCTTTCATTCTACATAATCTCTGAACATATCAAGAAGAATATATTCTTGATAGTTCTATCTTCTGTAATTTTGATAAATTTAAAAATCAAATCGTGCTATCACGTTCCTTCCTGCTTAGAATATTATAATCATTCGAAACTCTATATCTACGAATTATGGACCATTATTCGCTTGACTTGAAGTCGGGAAGAGAAAGCTAGAGCATGGGCCTTCGAAATATAAGGGAAAATATAAAGCCAGACGACAACACCGAAATTACAAACCGTGTATATCAATACCTATTGCAACGTAAAGACACGGGAGAATTAAAAACATTATAACCCCAAGGTAAACATAGAAGTAAACAGATTCCTCCGATGGTAAATGAAAAAGAAGGATGACAGAAGCGATAGTTAAGAAAATAACAAAGATCAGAACTGGATTTAGCATTTTCAAAATCTTTTGGAAGTATGAACTGAGAAGGAAAGTATATGAGTGATGAAAATAATGGAACGGAAGAAGTTCATTTATAGTGAAAATACCAGACAAAGCAATCGAGACAGATAATTGCATTTAATTATAGAGATCTTAATTTCCTTATTCGCCTAAGGATCAAATCTTTTAGATTTCGAAGATTTTCTTTAAATCCCTTGAATTCCGGAATTCAACCGAGATAACGTCAAAAGTTAAGACGCACCTTATTTTCTAAATTCACCGTGACTACATCAAAAGTTAAATCTCTATCTAAATCTTTTGTGACAGCTTCACTCGTACGCTTCACATAATTGAATTGTTTTATCTGTATTAGTCAATAATGATAAAACTCTATTTATCAACTCATAATTGTCATGAAAACAATTATATCGTTAGTCATGACCACCTCACTCAAATTTCGGGATGAAATTTCTTTAACGGGTAGGTACTGTGACGACCCGAGAATTTCTGACCAAATTTAAACTTTAATCTTAATATTATTTCGACACGATAAGCAAATTCTATTGAACCGAGTTCCAAAATATGTGAACTATTTTTCATGAATGTATTTGAACCTTTGACTATCCCTAATGATTCACGAACATCTATGTGTGTATAGATATAGTATAATGAATTGGTAATATATTATATGTAATTACAAGTTAATTCTAGTTGTTATATTATTATTATATATATTATTATTTAATCTCAGTACCATTAAATATTACTAAAAATTATAACATAAAATTTATACATTTGATTTGTTATGTTATTGTTATTATTAATATTATAAGTATCAAGGTTAATATCATTATAACTAATAATAAAATTATACTTTAGTGTTTATGATTAATAATAACATTATTATTAGATATTATTACCATTATCATTAATAATTAGTATTATTATTATAAATTATTTTAGTATTATTTGATAATATTATTATTATCGATATTGTTATAGATATAATTAAAAATTTATGATTAACAAAATAAAGATGAAAAATATAAATCTTATTATAAGAATATTTAAAACTATAAACTTTTTTTTTAATTATTATGATTATTACTAAAGATCATCATTTTATTATTACTATTATTATTTTATTTACTTTTATCATTATCCTTATCATTATTATTATTATCTTTATCAATATTAATATTATTATTAATATTACCATGAGCATTATTACCAATAAATATTATTATCAGTATTATTATTAATTATTATTATTAATAGGATTATTATTATTATTGTATTTATATTTAGATATTATTGTGTATAATAAGAACAAAGTCTATTATTTTTATCTGATGTGCTTTTTTTAACTTTTTCTTCTTAATTCTATTTGCCTGTGATTATATGTCGAGAGTAGGTTGGAGTGTATAACAGCTCATTCAAGAAATTAATCCTGCATCTCTACGTCAATTAAATCATGTTCTATCTGTGTGTTTTTTTTTTTTTTTTAAACTCCCTGTTCTTGAGTCAAAATCATCAACACTCGATTTCGTAACAGAATTAAAAATCTAGCAATGCATAGTTGTTAGAAACCATTTACTTAAACTATCTGGAAAGATTCAGACTTCAACTTATCGAATTGAATTCGAATTTTTGAAGTCAAAATTTTGAATCAAAAAGTCAACTGAATCGTTTAAGGTAAAATTCGAATTCATCTTTATGTTTTAAGTTTAACTGAGGATACAGAAAGTTTACAACATTGAGTTAAAACTGTTTTCATATTATAATTTTCATCTAAAACAACCTAGAATTTGAAATTTGATTTTTAGTTTATGTTCTTGAACCTTGAAAAAGCAAATACTCAAATTCGAATTGTAATTCAAAATCCTTAAATGCAGTGTTGTTAGAAATCTCATACTCTAACTATATACAAAATTTGAAGTTCCAATTCATTAAATTGATTGTGAATTTTTGAGTCAAAAATTTTGGTTTTAAAAAGTCAAACAATTGACTTCAAACGAATTGGTGTAATCTGTTATAATTTATGTTCAATTGATGATACTAGTGTGTTCTTATGATAATTTGGAAAATATTTCAAGAAGATATCAAGGTCTCAAAACGTTCCAATTTCAAAAATCATATTTTTTTTTTTTTTGTTCATGATGTTCGACGACCACAGCTACTGGGCTGTTATTTTTTTTTTTTTTTTTTTCTTTCTTTGTATCTATTAATTAGAATTACAGTTACAAGTGGTTTATAATTAAATTGAATAATAAAGAAGTCATACTCTATTTTGATACTGGGATTAGTTCTTAGTCGTTGTGATCTGTAAATATAAAAGGAAAACAGAAAGGCAAGGTTAAATACGAATAAAATCAGTATAATTCAGAGAAAACAGATACAGATCAGTTGGTAAGGGTGAGTGTTTGGGAAACAGGAGGTCTTGTGTTCGATCCTTGCTTGCAACAGTTTATTTTTTTTTATTTACCTAACAGCAATCAACATGCTATTGGGCTGGAGCAACATGTTGGGCCGAGATTGTATGATTGGGCCGAAGGTGTATTTCGTTTGGGCTGGAACAAAGGCTTGGATATTAACAGTTTTTGGATTATAAGTATTAAGTCAGTATCATGAATTAGAAAAGTAGTAACAAAGAGATGGTATGAGTTGTTGGTAACTGTCCAAGAGGTCATGGGTTCGAGTCTCGTTTGCGACTATTCTTTTTAGGATGCTTTTTGAAAGGGTATACATATTTCATTATTATTATTATTATTATTATTATTATTATTATTATTATTATTATTATTATTATAGTTATTGTTGTTGTTGTTGTTATAAATGTTATCATTATTATTGTTGGTATTATTCTTGTTATTATGATTATTATGATTATGATTCATATTATGATTATAATTATTACCATATTTATAGTTATAATTATTATAATTAGTATTAGTTTTAGAATTATAATTATCACAATTATTAATATTATCATAATTATAATTATCATAAAAAGTATTATTATTATTTTTATAAACATTACTAATACGTTGATTATGGTTAATCTTATCATTTATGTATTATGACTATTGTTACTAATGTATATATTAATATTATTATGACTAGGGTTATTATTATTATTATGGAAAATAATACAAATTATTATTTTTCTCATTAATATTAGTACTAGTATCACTTTTGGTAACTATTAGTATTATTAATCTTATAATTAGAAAAAAAGTATCATTATTAACAATATCATTACTATTATTAAAATTATCATTTTTAATGAAGTTATTATTAGCATTATTATTATTCTTAGTAAAACGTTAATATCAAAACCATCATTTTTTTTAAACAAATAAATAATTTGAATATAAAAATATACTTATTATACATACTACAATTATATTAATAAATCATATAGCTATATATAAAGCATATTAACCTTATAAAAACTTATATACAACAAATTAGGTATTTTCCAGATATAGACATATTAATATAACTATATAAATAATAATCATTTTCAAATATATATATATAAACAAAATATATAATATATAAGGTTATAAGATATGAAATTGTTCGATTACAAGTATATATTTTGATGTATATATACGAATGATATAGGTTCGTGAATCCGAGGTCAACCCTGCATTGTTCAAAGTCGTCATATGTATTTTTACTACAAAATACAGTACTGTGAGTTTCATTAATCCCTTTTTAAATGCTTTTGCAATATATATTTTTGGGACTGAGAATACATGCGCTGTTTTTATAACTGTTTTACGAGATGGACACAAGTAATCGAAACTACATTCTATGGTTGGATTATCGAATCGAATATGCCCCTTTTTATTAAGTCTGGTAATCTAAGAATTAGGGAACAGACACCCTAATTGACGCGAACTCTAAAGATAGATCTATCGGGCCCAACAAGCCCCATCCAAAGTATCGGATGCTTTAGTACTTCGAAATTTATATCATGTCCGAAGGAGGATCCCGGAATGATGGGGATATTCTTATATGCATATTGTGAATGTCGATTACCAGGTGTTCAATCCATATGAATGATTTTTGTCTCTATGCATGGGACGTTTGATTATGAGAAATGGAAATATGAAATCTTGTGGTATATTAAAATTATGAAATGATTATTTATGTTAAACTAATGAACTCACCAACCTTTTGGTTGACACTTTAAAGCATGTTTATTCTCAGGTATGAAAGAAATCTTCCACTGTGCATTTGCTCATCTTAGAGATATTACTTGGAGTCATTCATGACATATTTCAAAAGACGTTGCATTCGAGTCATTGAATTCATCAAGATTATTATTAAGTCAATTATAGTAAGATATATTACGAAATGGTATGCATGTTATCAACTTTTGATGAAATGAAAGATTGTCTTTTCAAAAACGAATGCAATGTTTGTAAAATGTATCATATAGAGGTCAAGTACCTCGCGATGTAATCAACTGTTGTGAATCGTTTATAATCGATATGGACTTCGTCCGGATGGATTAGGACGGGTCTCTACATCAGGTTCTTCACCAAGAGGTGAATTCGGTTGATGGAAGGGATTACCTTCTTCTTGTCTCCATTGATTAAGTTTACTACGAACCTATCCCCAATTCATCCAAAATATATGATGGCTGATTGGTTCGTTTGTTCCGGTTACGCTGCCATTGGAGCTCGAGGAATCAGTTGAGAAATCCATATTATGTGATTTGAATTAGGACTTGATATGAGATTAGTGTTGAATACTGGATGATATATTCATCTCCTTGAATATGTATATGTAGCAAAAAGATTTCCGTAATTTACGGAGGAAATTTAGGAGAAGTGTTAGACAAAGATTATTGGGATAGATACGATAAGATATAATAAGATATGATGTGTCTATACTCTAATAATGGCAGTATGACGTGTCTAGATGATAAGTATGTAATCTGATAATCTTTTGATTAAAGATTTTCAATTCGTAATGACCTATTCAGGTCCAGGGGCTTGAGCTATAGGATCCTTTAAATCAGTAATCCAAACGCTTTCTATTCTATAGTTTCGTAGACGTCATCCGTCAGGAAAATTCAATGATCAAAACAACAAGAAAACAAAGAAAGTAATGAATATGAATAGTGATGACATTATAATGTCTTTGAGATTCTCGATAACTCAATGACATTTTCTGGTTCGCAAACCGATGCATAAAGGCATAAGGCATATAGGTACGTGATATAACAGGGAGTTATATACGTTTGAGTATGAATAGTAATAAATATAAGAGTTTCAAAATTCATGGATAATATTTCATGTAATACATATGTAATACACAAACCATGATAGATGACTTAGGAATGTCAAGAATTTCAGAAATCATAGTGTCGCATTTAAACGCGGGGGCGTAATTGGATAGTACTTAGAAAAGTGAACTGACTTCTTAGATTGGCTTGACATTCTAAGATAAGTAAAGTTTCTAAAGTATAGTGTAGCATTTAACAATTAAAGGCAACATTTAAAGGCACTATAGTCAAGGAAAGTTGTAGTCCTACATTGCTAAGGTACCTAATTGTATAAGGCACACTTAAAATGCAATCCTGGTTCTCTACAACAGTACTGCTCTGATACCAATCTGTCACACCCCCAAATAGGGCCTGGGGTATTTGTGACTAATTATATCAAATCACAGTTGTATAAATGAGAACGACTCTATATGAGACGTTTTATTGAGTTTTGCAGCGGAAGATAAATAGATTACATTGTATTTAATAAACAATGCTTTAAATGTCTTTAATTGATATGATATGTAATGAAGACTCCAAGCATAGCAAGCAATCATCATCAATTTAGCAAATGTAAGTCCTTCCAATTATCTATGAATGACTCGTTGAAATGTTGCTTTCAATTAGCAAATACACAGCGGAAGCATAATATATAAGTACCTGAGAATAAACATGCTAAAGAGTGTCAACCAAAAGGTTGGTGAGTTAATAGGTTTATCATAAATAATGATTTCAATAATAGTGTTAGAGCACAAGATTTAGTTTAGAGTTGACTGATATAGAAATATCAATCTAAAAGTAATGCTGTAGTTTGTAATATCGCGACTAAACAAAAGTTACCCTGTGACACTTGTTATTCATGTCGTTGAATCATTATTATGTAGTCAAAGACCAACGGTCAACTGACTAGAGACGTCACTCTCAGTAGCGCTACTCACAATAACTAAGCTTGCATCTTATACCTCAGCAATTAACGATATTACGGCAGGGATTTAGCATGACAAAGCATGTATATAGCATAAAAGTTTGAGTACTTGTATCTAAATGTAAAACAGTTATAAAAGTTGCACATGTATTCTCAGCCCAAAAATATAGATAAAAAGGGAGCAAATGAAACTCACGATATGATACGATAGTTTGTAGTAAATATGCATAGGATGGCACTGAACAAGTGCAGAGTTGTGTTGACCTCGGATTCACGAACCTATATCAAGTATATATATTAACACATATACTTGTAATCGAATAAGTTTATATATTATTTCATTTGTTATATATTTCTATATATATACTTATATTTACATATTCTATGTATAAGTATTTGTTTGATAAAATGACTTTGATAATGATAATGAATAAAGAGTTGTATTATTTTGTAATAACAATAATAATACTAGTAGTAAAATTGATAATAATCATAATAAGGTTTTAAAAATAATAATAATAATATAGTTTTGATGATAGCAAAAATGTTAACTTTTGTAAAAATGTTAATAACGATAATAATTTTAATAATAACAATACTAATAATAATAATTATACTTATGTTAAAAATGATAATAATAGTATTATTAATTATAAAATGATACTAATACTAATATTAATAAATTTTGTTATTTTCATAATAATAATAATCATAATCATGATTTTAATAATGATAATAATATTTAAAATGATAAAATTAGTAATAATACAATAATACTACTAATAATAATAATAATAATAATATTTGATAATACTAATAATTTTTAAATGATAATACTTGTAATAATAATGATAGTAACAATAATAATAATAATTGAAAAATACCTTAGAAAGCCCTTTTTAAAAAAAAAAACCACGAACCAGGATTGAACCCGAGACCTCACGCACACACACAAACACCCTTAACCACCCCTACATCCTTTCTTTTTTGATTTAAACATAATCCATTTAATTATAACCCGTATCTCTACTTCATCTTCTTCACAAAACAACTAGTTGATAGTTTTTTTTTTTAAATTCTTAATGAAACTATACTTTGTTTGTTTTTAAAAATGTATAAATGAAACAGAAATCATTTAGTTTGTGAAAGGACCCGTTCATATACATTATAAACGATTCACAATAGTTGATTACATCGCGAGGTATTTTGACCTCTATATGATACATTTTACAAACATTGCATTCGTTTTTAAAAGACAAACTTTATTTACAACGAAAGTTGACGGAATGCACACCATTTCATAATACATCCAACTATAATTGACATAATAATAATCTTGATGAACTCAATGACTCGAATGCAACGTCTTTCAAAATATGCCATGAATGACTCCAAGTAATATCCTTAAAATGAGCTAATGCACAGCGGAAGATTTCTTTAATACCTGAGAATAAACATGCTTTAAAGTGTCAACTAAAAGGTTGGTGAGTTCATAGGTTTATCATAACAATCATTTCAATATATTAATAGACCACAAGATTTCTGTTTATAAATATATGTACACTCGTAAGTGTAGAAAAGTATTCTATAAATTGTAGGCACCCGGTAACAAGCCTTAACGTTCATGTTTTACCCTCTGAAGTACACCAGATCATGTGTGTTTAAAATAACCTCGAAGTACTAAAGCATCCCATAGTCAGGATGGGGTTTGTCAGGCCCAATAGATCTATCTTTAGGATTCGCGCCTACCGTACATAGACAAGTAGTTTAATGTTACCAAGCTAAGGGTATATTTCTGGTTTAAACCCACGTAGAATTAGTTTTAGTACTTGTGCCTATTTCGTAAAACATTTATAAAAAACAGCGCATGTATTCTCAGTCCCAAAAATATATGTAAAAGGGAGCAAATGAAACTCACCATACTGTATTTCGTAGTAAAAATACATATAACGTCATTTAACAAGTGCAAGGTTGGTCTCGGATTCACGAACCTATATTAATTATATATATTTATATGTTGGTCAATATTTGTCTAACAATTTTTGGTCAAGTCATAGTGTACCACAATCCTAATGCTCGAGACTAATATGCAAAAGTCAACAAAAGTCAACTTGACCCAAAATGACTTCTAAAATTTATACGTGTTTATTATATAACTTAACTATAGTCGTTTTATATATTTAAATATATTTATTAGATTTTATAATAATAAAAGTCATTTATTAATAAAAATTTATATTAACGTTTATATATGATAAAATATACTTTTATATATCTTAAGTAGTAAAATTTATAAAGTTCACTTAATATCGTAAAACTATAGTGGTATGTATTATTAATGTAATTATATTACGCGTGGTGAAAAATATCTTTGTATCCCCTATTTATTTGATAAAATAATATTGATCATAATAATAATAAGTAAAAGTTGTATTATTTTGTAATAATAATTATTATTATTCTATAAAAAAATAACAATATTTATATTTACTAAAAATGTTATTATGAAAAAATGATAATACTAACATAATAGTAATAATGATATTTTATAATAACAATGATATTTCTATTAAAATAATAACGACGATAGTAATAATAATCATTTTAACAATAATACTAAAATTCAGTTGACTATAACTTCAAATCCGTTCATCGAAACCATTCGATATCTAAATGAAAAGTTCTTAATTTTTCGCTAGCTTTCCAATGACATGCATATCATATACCCTATCTCAGTAGCATATGTATCTAATTCAGGATTCAACAAACCTATCTAAGGATAATATCGAATGTACAAGCATGCATAATCCTATATACTCGAGCACTAGTCAGGGATACACTATTGATATATAAAAGTTAAGTTATGAGTGCTCACGTATCAATATTGAGATTCAATATTGCAGGAAAGTACGTAGACGCAACGGAGATGATAAACACTAGATTGACCTCATGAGCATACCCATGAACCATACCCATCACCTCCATAGCTATAACCCATAATTTCCTTAGCTTCGACTCATTCAAAAAAACTATTTTGAAATCACTCGGACATCACTCCGTCGTAATATTTTATGTATACTAATAATATCTTGAAATAATACAGAGCAATATATATATATATATATATATATATATATATATATATATATATATATATATATATATATATATATATATATATATATATATATATATATATATATATATATGTAAATCGATTGAGAGAGTTTAGAGAAATATATTTTCAAGTTTCTATGAAATAATGAAACCTATTGAATTCTATTTATAATAGATTTTTGAATTATTAAAGTGAATTATTAAAGTATGAATTATTAAAGTGAATTATTAAAGTATGAATTATTAAAGTGAATTATTAAAGTATGAATTATTAAAGTGAATTATTAAAGTATGAATTATTAAAGTGAATTATTAAAGTATGAATTATTAAAGTGAATTATTAAAGTATGAATTATTAAAGTATGAATTATTAAAGTGAATTATTAAAGTATGAATTATTAAAGTGAATTATTAAAGTTAAAGTAAAGTAAAAGTAAAGTAAAGGTAAAGTTAAAGTATAGTAAAAGTATAAAAACTATGTATGTATAATACGCGTATAAATATATATAATATTAATTTAAATCGTTATATATATTTAATGAAATAAAATATAAATATCGTTATATTTATTATACTGGTTAAGTAATGAGTTGTCAAAAGTGATTCTAGATATTTATAAAAGTTATATACGTTTTAATAATAAAGTTCTTTTTAAACTGAAAACGTTTTTGTACGTTTGAAAATAGATTAATAGAATATTATGGAAACCAATTCTCCACTAGCTTTTGTCTAACTTTCGCAAATGACACTTTTTATTTTTATTTATAAATAGCTTTACAAATTATTCCGAATATCGTTAAGAGGAATAAATTTTCTCAAATTATAGTGGACCTCTCAACAGAGACTTGTAATCATAATTCAATGTTTCTGATAATTCAATCATTTAATATATATATTTTTTTAATTTCGTCGATAATCATATTGAAATAAATACGTTCATATAAAGCATTATACGTTTAAATACTTTGTTGACATTTTCAATTTATAACATATACACATATACATACATATTCATATATGTTCATTTAATGGTTCGTGAATCATTGGAATTTGGTCGAGGTTTAAATGAATGTATAAACATAGTTTAAAATCCTTGAGATTTAACTTAACAAACATTGCTTATCGTGTCAGAATAATATAAAGATAAAGTTTAAATTTAGTCGGAAATTTTCGGGTCGTCACAGTACCTACCCGTTTAAGAAATTTCGTCCCCGAAATTTGATAGAGGTCGTTATGGCTAACAATGAGAATGTTATTATGACGATTATGAAGTTTTATCATGTCTAAGAAGTATGGATAAAATAATTCGATTACTCAAAGCTTATGAGGGAAGTTATCATAAATGAAGGAAATAAGATTATAGTGATTCGTCATATCTTTTGACATCATCACAATTGATCTCCGAATTTAAAGAAAATATTTGTAATCTATGTTGGATTTGATGCTTCGGTGATTAAGGAGATTATGATTTTCTTCGAATTAATACGATAATCCATCTTGATTTCTCTATCGGGTATTTCACTATAAATCCACCTCCTTCGTTTCCTTACAACTCACACCTTCTATTCTTTCTCCCTCAACTCATATTTTAAAGTATTTGTCAATATGCTTCATCCAGTACTGATTCTCGATATACTCCTCACTTTCATATCTGTCGTTCTTCTTTTTCATCTGTCTCCGAAAGAATCTATTTACTTCTACTATACTCTCAGTTTTATAGTGTTTTTAGTTCTTCCGTGTCTTTATATTGCTATATGCATCGATATATACGGTTTATAATTTTTGGGTGGTTGTTGGGTTTTATATCTTCCCTTATATTTCAAAGCCCCTGCTTTTGTCTTCTATAATCATTGACATCCACAGTTAATGCTCCCTTCTATTTGCTGCGATTTATACTCCAATTTCTATTTTGGAGTTTTTTCCTTTCGTTTCTTCTTCTTGCGATTAAGCAACGTTTGTAATGGTCCAGTATTCGCAGATATGAATTTCAGAATGAACATAGTTAATGTTCTAAGAAGGAAATGGTAATGGAACGATCTTGATTTGTTAATTTACCAGAATACCCTGAAAAGACCGAATCATCAAGAAAATATATTCTTGATATTTTTAGAGATTAAATAGAATACAAGAGTCGTGTAACATGGAACATGATGACGGCATGGTCTGTGAATCGTCATGTCCCATTAGAAACTCAGCATGACTTACTGTAATATAATCACGTTGATCAAGTGTCATTATATTATAATAACTCATGCTTCAGTTCCCAACATTACTTCAAAACATTCATAATTTAAACTCGAAAGTTTATAGAATATAGAAACTAATAGT
Source organism: Rutidosis leptorrhynchoides (assembly GCF_046630445.1). Classification (NCBI taxonomy): domain Eukaryota; kingdom Viridiplantae; phylum Streptophyta; class Magnoliopsida; order Asterales; family Asteraceae; genus Rutidosis; species Rutidosis leptorrhynchoides. The sequence goes on along the minus strand of NC_092333.1, from coordinate 675,229,955 downwards.
TTCTTATATGATGTAACACTGATAGCGCAAAGAGATAAATGACTTCAGATAAGATTAGTTGTGAAAATATCTTCAAAAATATCGCGGATATTTATAATGAAAGATATGATAATATCTTAGAATTTCTAATATTGATGGATGATGATGAAGATTTGTTTGTAAAGGTTTAGAATAAAGAGTAAGGTATTCGTTAATGACTTTAGCAGGCACTGAATCATTTGGATTCTTTGAAGGCAGATTTAGTCTTTGTGATTTGTCCACAGCCTCCTTCATAGTCTGTTCAATCCGTTTTCCAGTTCCAAACCTTCTCTTTTTCTCAGCTTTACCACCTTACTATTCTTTGTCATCAAACTTTTTACTGTTAAGATCTTTTACAGTTTTTGATGCTTTGTCAGCATTTCAAGAACTAGTTTGCAGTTCAAAATATTTTTTAGAACTTCACATTCAAAGTATGTAAGTCCAGGAGATAGATGTTTTACGTACACATATAACTGTTGGCGTAGACATGCTGCGAGATTTCAAAATACTGGTTACTGTTTTCCGATGATTCGTATGACAATTCTCGTTACAAGATGCGAATGAGTAAATGATGTGATTTCAATAAATATAATGATTTTTCGAAAAGTCAAAGATAATTGAAGTTGTTGGTAAGTTTATTGCTAAGGTGGCGAGATATGAAAGGTCCCCAGTAACGATGACGAAAGGGCAACGTATCTATCGAGGTTATAATAAGACTAGTCCGACTGAAAAGTTGAAGTTGACTTGCTGGAGCTGTGACAAAACTGTCTACTTTGAAAAGGAATTGAAAAGTCATTTTAGCTAATAAATGCCAAAGGGTCTGACATGGATACGCGTAGAACTATGACTTTAGCTTCGAGAGCTTTTTAGGTACATAAATGTGGGTAATATGTGGTTGGATCATCATCTCGATTGTTCATTGTTTGAAGTGTCTTCGAAAACTTCGGAGAGTTTGAACACAGTTTGTAATCGTTAATATACATATGATGTTCTAACATAGTTTTGAAGTCAAAGTATAGCTTTGAAAGATGTAGGAATCTAAGAGTGATGTCTTCTGTTAAATCATGACTTGGATTTTGATTTGTCAAAATCAGAATGCGTAATCAAATTTGGGTGAGAATGGTTGTTGTGATTTCTATACAAGAATGTATATTGTTGTGAGATTTTGGGAGTATAGTTGATGATTTGCTTAATCAGATTCAAAAAATGTAACATATTAATTGAGAATTTATATATCTCTCGGGTATTACCTACCCGTTAAAAAAAAATTTCACAATTAATATTTTGTACAACAGAATTTTATTACAGTCTTTATGAAAATATATATGTGCATATTTTCTTCAGATGTAACATAGATTTAATGAGTTAATATTAAATTAAACTCATTTGATTTACAGTTGAAACTAGAACTGAATAATCCCTAAAGACTTTAGAAATTACATAACTTTTACGGAGTATTTATTCAATAAAATTGAAATTATGAATTAATACTTCGTTATTTATTGGTGTTTGTAACCCTTGCACCATATTCTCTAAAGCCACTACTCGAGCGCGAAGCTCGTTGACTTCTTCTATTACACCAGGGTGATTGTTGGTTCGGACGAGCGGATAAATAAAATCTAGAATTTGATGTTGTATATAATCGTGATGAGATACTCTGGAAATGAGAGAGAAAATGGTGTTTCGGACCGGTTCACCGGTAAATGCTTCAGGTTCATCGCCAAGAGGGCAATGTGGTGGATGGAAGGGATCACCTTCTTCTTGTCTCCAATTATTGAGGAGGCTACGAACCTATCCCAAATTCATCCAGAATAGATGATGGCTAATTGGTTGATCCATTCCGGTCACACTGCTTTCGGAGTTTGAGTGGGATTCCATATCGAAATTCGAGGGACTTGAACTAATGACGAATTCTATTTCATTCGATTGAATAAAGGATTTTTCGATATAAAATGATTTTTCGGCTATTGGGTGGTATTCTAATTACATAGAATATCTATATATATACCGCAAAAGATTTCGTAGATTACGGAGGAGATTACGGGATATGTCAGGCAAAGTTTACAGTAACAGATACGCTAAGATATGGATTAGCAGATACGCTAAGATATGAATTTTTTCTATACACTATTCATGCAATCAATGCAGTAAGACGTGTCTAGACTAAGAATGATAAGCAGGCAATTTCCGACAAAAATGATAAGCAAAACTTTTGACATGCAGACACGGTCGAAGTCTAGGCTCACTAATGCATCCTAACGACTATCAGTTAGACACACTAATGCAGACCTGGTTCGTTAAGACCACCGCTCTGATACCAACTGAAAGTTGGGGACGCATCCCACTCAGTGCCTTCTCAGCTAACCGCCTGTGACCACTGAGCGTACCTCAGACACTGATTTTACGGCCTGCCTCTCGGCAGTACAGCCAACCCTAATAGGGACTGCGAGGAGTAAGAGTCAATGCTTCGTCACAGGTAACACTGTGAGAACCCCCTCTACGATTAACCCGCTAATAAACGGCATTAAACCAGCTCTGATACCAACTGAAAGGACCCGTTCATATACATTATAAACGATTCACAATAGTTGATTACATCGCGAGGTATTTTGACCTCTATATGATACATTTTACAAACATTGTATTCGTTTTTAAAAGACAAACTTTCTTTACAACGAAAGTTGACGGAATGCACACCATTTCATAATACATCCAACTATAATTGACATAATAATAATCTTGATGAACTCAATGACTCGAATGCAACGTCTTTCAAAATATGCCATGAATGACTCCAAGTAATATCCTTAAAATGAGCTAATGCACAGCGGAAGATTTCTTTAATACCTGAGAATAAACATGCTTTAAAGTGTCAACTAAAAGGTTGGTGAGTTCATAGGTTTATCATAACAATCATTTCAATATATTAATAGACCACAAGATTTCTGTTTATACATATATGTACACTCGTAAGTGTATAAAAGTATTCTATAAATTGTAGGCACCCGGTAACAAGCCTTAACGTTCATGTTTTACCCTCTGAAGTACACCAGATCATGTGTGTTTAAAATAACCTCGAAGTACTAAAGCATCCCATAGTCAGGATGGGGTTTGTCAGGCCCAATAGATCTATCTTTAGGATTCGCGCCTACCGTACATAGACAAGTAGTTTAATATTACCAAGCTAAGGGTATATTTCTGGTTTAAACCCACGTAGAATTAGTTTTAGTACTTGTGCCTATTTCGTAAAACATTTATAAAAAACAGCGCATGTATTCTCAGTCCCAAAAATATATGTAAAAGGGAGCAAATGAAACTCACCATACTGTATTTCGTAGTAAAAATACATATAACGTCATTTAACAAGTGCAAGGTTGGTCTCGGATTCACGAACCTATATTAATTATATATATTTATATGTTGGTCAATATTTGTCTAACATTTTTTGGTCAAGTCATAGTGTACCACAATCCTAATGCTCGAGACTAATATGCAAAAGTCAACAAAAGTCAACTTGACCCAAAATGACTTCTAAAATTTATACGTGTTTATTATATAACTTAACTATAGTCGTTTTATATATTTAAATATATTTATTAGATTTTATAATAATAAAAGTCATTTATTAATAAAAATTTATATTAACGTTTATATATGATAAAATATACTTTTATATATCTTAAGTAGTAAAATTTATAAAGTTCACTTAATATCGTAAAACTATAGTGGTATGTATTATTAATGTAATTATATTACGCGTGGTGAAAAATATCTTTGTATCCCCTATTTATTTGATAAAATAATATTGATCATAATAATAATAAGTAAAAGTTGTATTATTTTGTAATAATAATTATTATTATTCTATAAAAAAATAACAATATTTATATTTACTAAAAATGTTATTATGATAAAATGATAATACTAACATAATAGTAATAATGATATTTTATAATAACAATGATATTTCTATTAAAATAATAACGACGATAGTAATAATAATCATTTTAACAATAATACTAAAATTCAGTTGACTATAACTTCAAATCCGTTCATCGAAACCATTCGATATCTAAATGAAAAGTTCTTAATTTTTCGCTAGCTTTCCAATGACATGCATATCATATACCCTATCTCAGTAGCATATGTATCTAATTCAGGATTCAACAAACCTATCTAAGGACAATATCGAATGTACAAGCATGCATAATCCTATATACTCGAGCACTAGTCAGGGATACACTATTGATATATAAAAGTTAAGTTATGAGTGCTCACGTATCAATATTGAGATTCAATATTGCAGGAAAGTACGTAGACGCAACGGAGATGATAAACACTAGATTGACCTCACGAGCATACCCATGAACCATACCCATCACCTCCATAGCTATAACCCATAATTTCCTTAGCTTCGACTCATTCAAAAAAACTATTTTGAAATCACTCGGACATCACTCCGTCATAATATTTTATGTATACTAATAATATCTTGAAATAATACAGAGCAAATATATATATATATATATATATATATATATATATATATATATATATATATATATATATATATATATATATATATATATATATATATATATATATATATATATATATATATATATATATATATATATATATGTAAATCGATTGGGAGAGTTTAGAGAAATATATTTTCAAGTTTCTATGAAATAATGAAACCAATTGAATTCTATTTATAATAGATTTTTGAATTATTAAAGTGAATTATTAAAGTATGAATTATTAAAGTGAATTATTAAAGTATGAATTATTAAAGTGAATTATTAAAGTATGAATTATTAAAGTGAATTATTAAAGTATGAATTATTAAAGTGAATTATTAAAATATGAATTATTAAAGTGAATTATTAAAGTATGAATTATTAAAGTGAATTATTAAAGTTAAAGTAAAGTAAAAGTAAAGTAAAGGTAAAGTTAAAGTACAGTAAAAGTATAAAAACTATGTATGTATAATACGCGTATAAATATATATAATATTAATTTAAATCGTTATATATATTTAATGAAATAAAATATAAATATCGTTATATTTATTATACTGGTTAAGTAATGAGTTGTCAAAAGTGATTCTAGATATTTATAAAACTTATATACGTTTTAATAATAAAGTTCTTTTTAAACTGAAAACGTTTTTGTACGTTTGAAAATAGATTAATAGAATATTATGGAAACCAATTCTCCACTAGCTTTTGTCTAACTTTCATAAATGACACTTTTTATTTTTATTTATAAATAGCTTTACAAATTATTCCGAATATCGTTAAGAGGAATAGATTTTCTCAAATTATAGTGGACCTCTCAAAGAGACTTGTAATCATAATTCAATGTTTCTGATAATTCAATCATTTAATATATATTTTTTTAATTTCATCGATAATCATATTGAAACAAATACGTTCATATAAAGCATTATACGTTTAAATACTTTGTTGACATTTTCAATTTATAACATATACACATATACATACATATTCATATATGTTCATTTAATGGTTCGTGAATCATTGGAATTTGGTCGAGTTTAAATGAATGTATAAACATAGTTTAAAATCCTTGAGATTTAACTTAACAAACATTGCTTATCGTGTCAGAATAATATAAAGATAAAGTTTAAATTTAGTCGGAAATTTCCGGGTCGTCACAGTTTGAGAGGATTAACAACAAAAAAAGAAGAAGAAAAAAATGTTGCTGCTGAAGCTCGCAACTTTTAAAAAAAAATTGATTTTCGATTTTGATCACGTATCAGACTATGATTATAACATGAAATAGTTTAGAAAACATTCGTGGAAACATTCCAAATCGTCAATTTAACTTGAATCGAAACGGATAACACGAATTCGATTGATGAACAAAGTTTGACTTTTAAAAACCAAAAGTTTGACTTCAAAATTTGGATTCGTTATGAGGAATTGGAACTTAGGATTTTACAGGAAGTTTGAATAGACGAATCCTAACACAACTACATTTCTAGATTTTGAAAAACAGTATAAAATCGAGCCTTTGCAATTTGAGTTCAAGTACAGAGGTATACGAGAAAAAAAAATTATTTCTGTTAAGTTTCAGTACACAAGGTGTAATTGATAATGGAGATGAATAATTGAGTGATTGTGTGAATAATAGATAAAGATCGTTTGATTTATAGAATTGAAAAAGGATCACATATACAATTAGTCAATTAAGAACAGAAAAATAAAATAAATAAAAAAAACAAAAAAAAACGTGAATCATATTATATATAAAAAAATAAAGCAGTTGGTGTACACTTCTTTTGACTTTTAATTTTTTTTTTAAATTTTAATTAATATTTAATATATATATATATATTAATAATTAAATATAAATATATTTATAAATAATAATACTTTTAATAAAGCACTAATAATAATTATAGTACTCTTTATTTGACTTTTTATTTTATTTTTATTTTTAATTGATATGAATAATTAATAATCATATTAATAATACTAATTAATAATAATTATATTAATAATAATAATATTATTAATGATAAATAAGAATAAAAATAATAATATTAATATATCAAAGTAATGCGTAATTATTTACAAATAATTGTTCGTGAGTCGTCGAAACTAGTCAAAGTTAGGTTTAAATTTAGTCGGAAATTTCTGGGTTGTTATATTAACCATAATTTTTGGATATAGTTTCATGTTCATAATAAAAATCATTTTCCCAGAATAACAACTTTTAAATCAAAGTTTATCATAGTTTTTAATTAACTAACCCAAAACAGCCCGCGGTGTTACTACGACGACGTAAATCCGGTTTTACGGTGTTTTTCGTGTTTCCAGGTTTTAAATCATTAAGTTAGCATATCATATAGATATATAACATGTGTTTAGTTGATTTTAAAAGTCAAGTTAGAAGGATTAACTTTTATTTGCGAACAAGTTTAGAATTAACTAAACTATGTTCTAGTGATTACAAGTTTAAACCTTCGAATAAGATAGCTTTATATGTATGAATTGAATGATGTTATGAACATCATTACTACCTCAAGTTCCTTGGATAAACCTACTGGAAATGAGAAAAATAAATCTAGCTTCAAAGGATCCTTGAATGGCTTGAAAGTTCTTGAAGCAGAATCATGACACGAAAACAATTTCAAGTAAGATTTCCACTCGAAATAAGATTGTTATAGTTATAGAAATTGAATTAAAGCTTGAATATGATTATTACCTTGTATTAGAAAGATAACCTACTGTAAGTAACAAAGGTTTCTTGATCTTGGATGATTACTTGGAATGGATTTAGAAAACTTGGAAGTAAACTTGCAATCTTGGAAGTATTCTTGATTTTATGAAACTAGAACTTTTGGAATTTATGAAGAACACTTAGAACTTGAAGATAGAACTTGAGAGAGATCAATTAGATGAAGAAAATTGAAGAATGAAAGTGTTTGTAGGTATTTTTGGTCGTTAGTGTATGGATTAGATATAAAGGATATGTAATTTTGTTTTCATGTAAATAAGTCATGAATGATTACTCATATTTTTGTAATTTTATGAGATATTTCATGCTAGTTGCCAAATGATGGTTCCCACATGTGTTAGGTGACTCACATGGGCTGCTAAGAGCTGATCATTGGAGTGTATATACCAATAGTACATACATCTAAAAGCTGTGTATTGTACGAGTACGAATACGGGTGCATACGAGTAGAATTGTTGATGAAACTGAACGAGGATGTAATTGTAAGCATTTTTGTTAAGTAGAAGTATTTTGATAAGTGTCTTGAAGTCTTTCAAAAGTGTATGAATACATATTAAAACACTACATGTATATACATTTTAACTGAGTCGTTAAGTCATCGTTAGTCGTTATATGTAAATGTTGTTTTGAAACCTTTAGGTTAACGATCTTGTTGAATGTTGTTAACCCATTGTTTATTATAACAAATGAGATGTTAAATTGTTATATTATCATGATATTATGATATATAATATATCTTAGTATGATATATAAACAGTTAAATGCCGTTACAACGATAATCGTTACATATATGTCTCGTTTCAAAATCATTAAGTTAGTAGTCTTATTTTTTACATATGTATTTCATTGTTAATACACTTAATAATATATTTACTTATCATTTAACATAATTAACCAAGTGTATCAATATCTTAATATGATTCATATGTACCTAGTAAGACGTTGTTATAACGATAATCGTTATATATATCATTTTCGAGTTTTTTAAATTAATAGTCTCATTTTTATGTATATAACTCATTGTTAAAATACCTAATGAGATACATACTTATAATAAACTCATGTTAACTATATATATAACCATATATATGTCATCGTATAGTTTTTACAAGTTTTAACGTTCGTGAATCACCGGTCAACTTGGGTGGTCAATTGTCTATATGAAACCTATTTCAATTAATCAAGTCTTAACAAGTTTGATTGCTTAACATGTTGGAAACACTTAATCATGTAAATAACAATTTCATTTAATATATATATAAACATGGAAAAGTTCGGGTCACTACAGTACCTACCCGTTAAATAAATTTCGTCCCGAAATTTTAAGCAGTTGGAGGTGTTGATGTATCTTCTGGAAATAAATGCGGGTATTTCTTCTTCATCTGATCTTCACGCTCCCAGGTGAACTTGGGTCCTCTACGAGCATTCCATCGAACCTTAACAATCGGTATCTTGTTTTGTTTAAGTCTCTTAACCTCACGATCCATTATTTTGACGGGTTCTTCAATGAATTGAAGTTTTTCATTGATTTGGATTTTGTCCAACGGAATAGTGAGATCTTCTTTAGCAAAATATTTCTTCAAATTTGAGATGTGGAAAGTGTTATGTACAGCCACGAGTTGTTGAGGTAGCTCCAGTTGGTAAGCTACTGGTCCGACACGATCTATAATCTTGAATGGTCCAATGTACCTTGGATTTAGTTTCCCCCGTTTACCAAATCGAACAACGCCTTTCCAAGGTGAAACCTTAAGCATGACCATTTCTCCAATTTCAAACTCTATATCTTTTCTTTTACTGTCCGCGTAGCTCTTTTGTCGACTCTGGGCGGTTTTCAATCTTTGTTGAATTTGGATGATTTTCTCGGTAGTTTCTTATATTATCTCCGGACCCGTAATCTGTCTATCCCCCACTTCACTCCAACAAATCGGAGACCTGCACTTTCTACCATAAAGTGCTTCAAACTGCGCCATCTCAATGCTTGAATGGTAGCTGTTGTTGTAGGAAAATTCTGCTAACGGTAGATGTCGATCCCAACTGTTTCTAAAATCAATAACACAAGCTCGTAGCATGTCTTCAAGCGTTTGTATCGTCCTTTCGCTCTGCCCATCAGTTTGTGGATGATAGGCAGTATTCATGTCTAGACGAGTTCCCAATGCTTGCTATAATGTCTGCCAGAATCTTGAAATAAATCTGCCATCCCTATCAGAGATAATAGAGATTGGTATTCCACGTCTGGAGACGACTTCTGTGATGACCCGGAAAATTCTGACCAAATTTAAACTTAATCTTATATGATTAACGTTTTCGACACGATAAACAAAGTTCATGAAGTTAAATCTCAAAATTCTTGAACTATTCAAATACTCTTCGATTGTTCTCAACGATTCACGAACGATTATATGAAAATAGATACATATGTATATACTAAAACTTGAAAACGTATCAAAGTGTTGCGTATATGATACTGTGCATTAACCTAATTGGTTTGATTATCTGATTGATATATTTAACTATGGAGTTAAAAGATAATGCTAAACGATTGAATTAAAGTATATTTATCAGGTCTTTTAATGATTATGATATTATTACGGGTCTCTATGGTGAGGTCCACGTTGATTTGAGAAATCATTCATTTTAACGGTATCCGGAATAAATGGTAAATTGTTTGTTTAAATAACGTAATTTGGACACATACAATAATAAGGAATATTAACTGTTAGAATTGGATACATGAATAACTTGCGATGTGTATTTTAAAACGTGTTTATCAATATTGAAAATATATATTTAATAATATGATTAAATATAATATTTAACTAGATATAAAACGTTTTGGATTTGAATATACTTGATTAAATAATGAAACTTTGATTTATAAAAGTAAATGACCAAAACACTCAAAAGATTAAGTTACACTTTGAGTGGGTTAATTTTACATTAATTTAAGACTAATTTTTGACAAAGGTACGTGTCACAAAATGTAAAGTACTAGTTTTCTCAGCGTACGAAAATGCGTTCGAAAAACCGGAACGGGGACTTAAGTCGAGTGACGACGTACGACTTATCAGGACAAAAATTACAAGTCAACTATGCACATGAATTTAATATAATATATAATTAATTATTTAAATTATATATATATATATATATATATATATAATTAAATATTATGTCGACAAACAAGAAAACAAAAGTTTGTGAGCTGGATCAGAGGGCCATGCGATCGCATGGCATATAGGCACAAAACCCATGCGATCGCATGTCATATAGGCACAAAACCCATGCGATCGCATGGGGGTCAGAAATCAGAATTCTTCTATAAATAGCCCAGGTTTCTGGCCGAATTTATCCATCTTTTTCTCTATCCTCTCCACTTATATTATTATTATTATTATTATTATTATTATTATTATTATTATTATTATTATATTATTATTATTATTATTATTATTATTAAAATTAATATTATTATTAATAATCCTATGATTATTATTATTAGTATTATTTATACATAAAATATTACGACAGAGTGATGACCAAATGATTTCAAAACGAGTTTTCGAGCAAGCTAGAGCTAAGGAAATAATGGGTTATTGCCAAGGAGGTTATGGGTAATGTTCGGGGGTATATTTGTGAATCAAACCTAGTGTTTATCATCTCTGTTACGTCTACGTACTTTTCTATAATATTGAATCTCAATATTGATACGTAAGCACTCATATTTTATCTTTTATAAATTAATAGTGTATACATACTAGTGCTCGAGTGTATATATTTATACATGCTTGTATACTAAATTTCGTCGTTAAACTATTTAAAATCAATCACAAATTAAATACATATATTACTGGTAAAAGGTATATGATATACATGTTTTTGGGAAGCTAGCGAAAAATCGATAACTTTTCATTTAGATATCGAATAGTTTCGATGAACGGATTAAAAGATATGATCAACTGAATTATGATTGACGTTAATTTGAATTGCTTTTGAATCTGCAATTAAGATTTAAACAACTTGTTTATAAGATTGATAAATTAAATTTTTGAATATTACCAACCGAGTAAATGAATCCTTATATAAGGTAAGTCTCGTTTTGTTAAACTATTGTCAAAATTGACTTTTGAAACGACTTTGGATAACTTTTGTATGTCGATCTCGAGCATTAGGATTGTGATACACTATGACCTGACCTAGCTTGATAGATGTTTATTGACCAACATATGTTCTCTAGGTTGAGAACTACGATTATTTGATATTCCGAGTTTCGGTCACAATACGATGAACAACTATATGTGCTGCTAAGGTGAGTTTCATTTGCTCCCTTTTTAATTGCTTTTGCAATCTATATTTTTGGGCTGAGAATACATGCACTTTATTTTAAACGCAATGGATACAAGTACATACTAAATTCTACACTGAGTTTGAACCGAAAATCCCTTAGCTTTGGTAACTAGTAACTGCCAGTTATAAGAACTGGTGGGCGCGAGTAGTAGTATATGGATCCATAGGGCTTGATATCCCCGTCCGAGCTAGAGCGCTAGCCTTTTAACAGACGTATGCTATTTGAGAAGCGTACACGTTAGTTTGCGTGTATTATTAAGATGATTATACAAAGGGTATAAAATATATATACGTTAAGTTTAGTTACAGGGTGCTCAATTTCGTAGAACATTTTGATAAACGTTTCTGGATGAAACAACGGAAATCTTGTGATCTACTTTTATATACAGATTATGCGCAATACTAAAACTATGAACTCACCAACCTTTGTGTTGACACTTGTTAGCATGTTTATTCCCAGGTTCCCTAGAAGCCTTCCGCTGTTTGCTTATATGATAGACAAGCTATATGCATGGAGTCTTACATGGCATATTTTTCAAGAAAACGTTGCATTCACCAAGTCATCACCATGTACCTTATTTTAACTGCATTGTCAACGGAAGTACTATTGTAAACTATTATATACGGTGATTGTCTGTATGTAGAAATCATCAGATGTCGAAAACCTTTGATTTAAATATACATTTATGGTATGCCTTTTTAAAAGAATGCAATGTTTACAAAACGTATCATATAGAGGTCAAATACCTCGCAATGAAATCAATGAATGACGTTTTCGTCCATATGGATTTGGTGCGATCATCACAGTTGGTATCAGAGCATTGGTCTTAGCGAATCAGGTCTTGCATTAATGTGTCTAACTGATAGATGTTAGGATGCATTCGTAAGTCTGGGCTTTGACTGTGTCTGCATGTCAAAAGTTTTGCTTATCAACTCTTGTCGAAAATTACATGTTTATCAATCTTACGTCTTGACACGTGTTTTTGCATTTATTGCATACACGGTGTATAGACAAATCATATCCTATCATATCTACTACAGTGAATCTTATTTGGCGTTTTTTGAAATTTCCTCCGTAAATTACGGAATCCTTTTACTATATATACGTATGCGAGAAGACGAAGGTATCATCCAGTATTTAACCCTCAATTCATACCAAGAATCATTTCATAACTTTCTGTGAACACGTAAGATGGCCTCCTCGAATAGACCAAGTCCCTCCAACTCCGAAGACAGCGTGACGGGACCGCACCGACCGATCAACTACCGTGATTTCTTTAGAAAATGGGGATGGGTTCGCGAAATACTTACCCTATGGAGAAATGAAGAAGGTACTCCATACCACGAGCAGAACTTACCGCCTAATGTCGGAGTACTCGATCCGCTTACCGGCGAACCTGTTCGCAACACCGTTTATACTCTTTTTGCGAGAATTTTTCATCTTGAAGCTACCATTAACAGAACTAGAAAAGATATCCGACCTCTACCTCACACCAATAACCAACCAGGGTTAGTAGAAGAAGTTAAAGAACTTCGAGCTCGAGTGTCAACTTTAGAGAGCACGGTACACAATTTACAAACACCAGCAGTATCACTAACACCAGTAACATCACCATCCTCAGCACCAACAGCACTAGTACCGCTGACAACAACACCAACAGTACCATTACCACCACCACCAACATCCACATCACACGCCTCAACATCACGATTTGTACCTCAAACATCAACATCATACGCACCATAGATACCAAGGAGTATCAACAACAGCAAACGATGAAGTATGGATTCATAACTTCATCGGAGAAATATCCTACGGTGATTATATAATCTGTAATCTTAGAGATTATCTATTCTAGCCTTAACCATAAATCAGATAAAGTAGAAACCCTGATCGGAATGGTGTATGATTTATAAGCTAGACTTGTTATATCACAACATCAACAATACCCTTAGCCTCACCAGCAGTCGGTGCTGTCAACATCATTAGAATCATCGGCACCTCTAATATCACAAGCTCCGCCAGTTCAAGAAAAACACCGTGGACATCATTACGAATCAATAATGCGTATATTGTATCAATGAGTTATGAAATATTAACTCATTTCCCCTGAAGAATTTATATGTATATCTTGTATATATAAATTTTAAAACCATCATAAATCTTTTCGTACTAAGCTATTATGTATGAATTGAAAAAGGGTAAATATTACTCGATTAAATTCATAATATGCTATGAAGTACATTCTTCGTTAGCAACTTAATCATCGTTAACTACAATCTCTGTTTCAACTCAATGAATTCCATTTCATAATAAACCACGTGTATTATTCAATAACATGGTTGATTTTACACTTTCATCTTCGATGCACTCGAAACTCTCTAGAAAACATCATTTGCACCTTGCGAAGTTTGCAAGAATTCCACGAAAATCAACATCCTTTACCAAGGAATAGCAATAAGAATAAATAATGAAGTATTAATTTCATTAGCGAAATACTCCGCAAAGATTATGAAGTCTCTAATGTTTTAGAGATTATTCATTTCTAATTCAAGCCAAAAATCAAATGAGCTTAATATGATATTAACTCATTAAATCTGTATTACATCTGAAGAAAATATACATACATATATTTTCATAAAGACGGTAATAAAAATTCTTTTGTACAAAATATTAATTGTGAAATCTTTAACGGGTAGGTAATACTCGGGAAATATATAAGTTCACAATTAATATGTTACACTGTACATTCTTCAATTTTGATTCAAAAATCATTAACTATACTCACTATCTTCACAATGATATACAATCGTTGTCATACAAATTCAATTACATATTCTGATATTGACAGATCAGAATCCAAGTCATAACACTGAACCGGTGACATCATTCTTAGATCTCTACATCTTTCAAAGCTATACTTTGACTTCAAAACTGTGCAAGATCCTTTAGCGTTGTTAATATCGAAAATAATCTTGCAATCCTTTTCAAAGTATCCAGTTTTATCACACTTCCAACCAGTCAACTTCGATTTTTCAGATTAGCCTTATTATAACCTTGACTTATACGTTCTTGATACTGGGAAACCTTTCATGTTCCACCACATTAGCAGTAAATTTACCAACAACTTCATTTATCCATGATCTTCCGAAAAATCCTTATACTCATTGAAACTCTATCGTGTACTCATCCGCATCTTGTAACAAGAATTGCCATACCAATTACTGGGAATTAGTAATCAGTATTTTGAATCTCGCAACAATTCTACGCCAACAGTTATATATATACATATAATGTCTATCTCCTAGACTCGCATACTTCGAATGTGAAGTTTCTGAAAAACACCCAAACTGCAAAACTAGCTCTCCGAATTTTGGAACAATGCTGATGAAGTAGCAAAAACTGTAAACGGCCTTAACAGTCAAAAGTTTGATGATAAGGAATAGTATGGTGGTAAAGCTGAGAAAAAGAGAAGGTTTGGAACTGGAAAACGGATTGGGCAAAGTATGAAGGAGGCTATGAATAAATCACAAAGACTGAACCTGCCTTCAAAGAATACAAATGATTCAGTGTCTGCTGAAGTCATTAACGAATACCTTACTCCTTACTCTAAAACCCTTACGGATAATATTCTTCATCATCATCTTATCTTGAATATTCTAAGATATCATCGTATCTTTCATTATAAATATCCTCAATATTTCCGAGAATAATTTCGTGATTATCTGAAATTATTCATTCCTTCATGCTATCTGTGTTACATCATAAAAGAAACTGTGTTAGTTTCTAAATCCTGAAAAATTCAAGTTTAAAATATGAATGTTTTGAAGTAGTGTTGGGAACTGAAACATGAATTAGTATAATATAATGACGTCAGGCCAACGTGATTATATTACAGTAAGCCATGTTGAGTTTCTAATGGAATGTGATGATTCACAGAACATACCGTTATCATGTACCATTTACACGACTCTTACATTCTACCCAATTTCCAAACATATTAAGAACATATCTTCTTGATAGTTCTATCTTTTCGGATATTTTGGTAATTTACCAAATCAAGATCGTGCAATTACGAATTCCTTCTCAGAACATTAACTATGTTTATTCAAAACTTCGTACCTACGAATTCTGGACCATTATCCGCTTACCTTAAGGTCGAGAAGAGAAAACAATAACGCAGCTTCTAAATATAAAGAGGAGTATAAATCACAGCAAATAGAAGAGATCATTAACCGTAGATGTCAATAATTATGGAAAGACAAATGCAAGGAAGGATTATGAAAACCACTACCCCAAGAGCGAAGTAAAAGTAAACAGATTCCTCCGGTGGGAGTTGGAATAGAAGGATGATTGTGGTGGTAGTCAGAATAATATCAAGAATCAGAACTGGATGAAGCATTTTCACAATCTTGTGAAAGTATGAAGCGAGGAAGAAGATGTAGGAGTGGTGAAAATAATGAAACAGAAGAATTTATAGCAAAAGACCAGACATAGCAATCGAGGCAGATTACGCAAAATCTCCTTAATTCCCGAAGAATCAAATCTTATTTAGATTATGAAGATTTTCTATTCCTTAAATTCCGGAAATCAATCGTTACCACGTCAAGAGATAAGACACATCTCTATTCTCCATTTCACTCGATTACGATAACTTCTCTCATACGTTTCGAGTAATTGGATTGTTTTATCCATATTATCCAAACGGTAATAAAACTCTATTTATCGACTCATATTCGTCATGAAAACATTTTTATTATTAGCCATGACGACCTCACTCAAATTTCGGGACGAAATTTCTGTAACGGGTAGGTACTGTGATGACCCGGAAAATTCTGACCAAATTTAAACTTAATCTTATATGATTAACGTTTTCGACACGATAAACAAAGTTCATGAAGTTAAATCTCAAAATTCTTGAACTATTCAAATACTCTTCGATTGTTCTCAACGATTCGCGAACGATTATATGAAAACAGATACATATGTATATACTATAACTTGAAAACGTATCAAAGTGTTGCGTATATGATACTGTGCATTAACCTAATTGGTTTGATTATCTGATTGATATATTTAACTACGGAGTTAAAATATAATGCTAAACGATTGAATTAAAGTATATTTATCAGGTCTTTTAATGATTATGATATTATTACGGGTTTCTATGGTGAGGTCCACGTTGATTTGAGAAATCATTCATTTTAACGGTATCCGGAATAAATGGTAAATTGTTTGTTTAAATAACGTAATTTGGACACATACAATAATAAGGAATATTAACTGTTAGAATTGGATACATGAATAACTTGCGATGTGTATTTTAAAACGTGTTTATCAATATTGAAAATATATATTTAATAATATGATTAAATATAATATTTAACTAGATATAAAACGTTTTGGATTTGAATATACTTGATTAAATAATGAAACTTTGATTTATAAAAGTAAATGACCAAAACACTCAAAAGATTAAGTTACACTTTGAGTGGGTTAATTTTACATTAATTTAAGACTAATTTTTGACAAAGGTACGTGTCACAAAATGTAAAGTACTAGTTTTCTCAGCGTACGAAAATGCGTTCGAAAAACCGGAACCGAGAATTAAGTCGAGTGACGACGTACGACTTATCGGGACAAAAATTACAAGTCAGCTATGCACATGAATTTAATATAATATATAATTAATTATATAAATTATATATATATATATATATATATATATATATATATATATATATATATATATAATTAAATATTATGTCGACAAATAAGAAAACAAAAGTTTGTGAGCTGGATCAGAGGGCCATGCGATCGCATGGCATATAGGCACAAAACCCATGCGATCGCATGGGGGTCAGAAATCAGAATTCTTCTATAAATAGCCCAGGTTTCTGGCCGAATTTATCCATATTTTTCTCTATCCTCTCCACTTATATTATTATTATTATTATTATTATTATTATTATTATTATTATTATTATTATTATTATATTATTATTATTATTATTATTATTATAATTAATATTATTATTAATAATCCTATGATTATTATTATTAGTATTATTTATACATAAAATATTACGACGGAGTGATGACCAAATGATTTCAAAACGAGTTTTCGAGCAAGCTAGAGCTAAGAAAATAATGGGTTATTGCCAAGGAGGTTATGGGTAATGTTTGGGGGTATATTTGTGAATCAAACCTAGTGTTTATCATCTCTGTGCGTCTACGTACTTTTCTACAATATTGAATCTCAATATTGATACGTAAGCACTCATATTTTATCTTTTATAAATTAATAGTGTATACATACTAGTGCTCGAGTGTATATATTTATACATGCTTGTATACTAAATTTCGTCGTTAAACTGTTTATAATCAATCACAAATTAAATACATATATTACTGGTAAAAGGTATATGATATACATGTTTTTAGGAAGCTAACGAAAAATCGATAACTTTTCATTTAGATATCGAATAGTTTCGATGAACGGATTAAAAGATATGATCAACTGAATTATGATTGACGTTAATTGGAATTGCTTTTGAATCTGCAATTAAGATTTAAACAACTTGTTTATAAGATTGATAAATTAAATTTTTGAATATTACCAACCGAGTAAATGAATCCTTATATAAGGTAAGTCTCGTTTTGTTAAACTATTGTCAAAATTGACTTTTGAAACGACTTTGGATAACTTTTGTATGTCGATCTCGAGCATTAGGATTGTGATACACTATGACCTGACCTAGCTTGATAGACATTTATTGACCAACATATGTTCTCTAGGTTGAGAACTACGATTATTTGATATTCCGAGTTTCGGTCACAATACGATGAACAACTATATGTGCTGCTAAGGTGAGTTTCATTTGCTCCCTTTTTAATTGCTTTTGCAATCTATATTTTTGGGCTGAGAATACATTCACTTTATTTTAAACGCAATGGATACAAGTACATACTAAATTATACACTGAGTTTGAACCGAAAATCCCTTAGCTTTGGTAACTAGTAACTGCCAGTTATAAGAACTGGTGGGCGCGAGTAGTAGTATATGGATCCATAGGGCTTGATATCCCCGTCCGAGCTAGAGCGCTAGCCTTTTAACGGACGTATGCTATTTGAGAAGCGTACACGTTGGTTTGCGTGTATTATTAAGATGATTATACAAAGGGTATAAAATATATATACGTTAAGTTTAGTTACCAGGGTGCTCAATTTCGTAGAACATTTTGATAAACGTTTCTGGATGAAACAACGGAAATCTTGTGATCCACTTTTATATACAGATTATGCGCAATACTAAAACTATTAACTCACCAACCTTTGTGTTGACACTTGTTAGCATGTTTATTCTCAGGTTCCCTAGAAGCCTTCCGCTGTTTGCTTATATGATAGACAAGCTATATGCATGGAGTCTTACATGGCATATTTTTCAAGAAAACGTTGCATTCACCAAGTCATCACCATGTACCTTATTTTAACTGCATTGTCAACGGAAGTACTATTGTAAACTATTATATACGGTGATTGTCTATATGTAGAAATCATCAGATGTCGAAAACCTTTGATTTAAATATACATTTATGGTGTGCCTTTTCAAAAGAATGCAATGTTTACAAAACGTATCATATAGAGGTCAAATACCTCGCAATGAAATCAATGAATGACGTTTTCGTCCATATGGATTTGGTGCAATCGTCACAACTTCCTTCAAATACAGTCGTGCTAACTTCTCCATCTTGTCATCTTCTCTTATTGGCAGGAAGTGTGCTGATTTAGTGAGACGATCAACTATTACCCAAATAGTATCAAAACCACTTGCAGTCCTTGGTAATTTAGTGATGAAATCCATGGTAATGTTTTCCCATTTCCATTCTGGAATTTCGGGTTGTTGAAGTAGACCTGATGGTTTCTGATGCTCAGCTTTGACCTTAGAACATGTCAAACATTCTCCTACGTATTTAGCAACATTGGCTTTCATACCCGGCCACCAAAAATGTTTCTTAAGATCCTTGTACATCTTCCCCGTTCCAGGATGTATTGAGTATCTGGTTTTATGAGCTTCTCTAAATACCATTTCTCTCATATCTCCAAATTTTGGTACCCAAATTCTTTCATCCCTATACCGGGTTCCGTCTTCCCGAATATTAAGATGCTTCTCTGATCCTTTGGGTATTTCATCCTTTAAATTTCCCTCTTTTAAAACTCCTTGTTGCGCCTCCTTTATTTGAGTAGTAAGGTTAGTGTGAATCATTATATTCATAGATTTTACTCGAATGGGTTCTCTGTCCTTTCTGCTCAAGGCGTCGGCTACCACATTTGCCTTCTCCGGGTGGTAACGAATCTCAAAGTCGTAATCATTCAATAATTCAATCAACCTACGCTGCCTCATATTCAGTTGTTTCTGATTAAATATGTGTTGAATACTTTTGTGGTCGGTATATATAATACTTTTGACCCCATATAAGTAGTGCCTCCAAGTCTTTAATGCAAAAACAACCGCGCCTAATTCCAAATCATGCGTCGTATAATTTTGCTCGTGAATCTTCAATTGTCTAGACGCATAAGCAATCACCTTCGTCCGTTGCATTAATACACAACCAAGACCTTGCTTTGATGCATCACAATAAATCACAAAATCATCATTCCCTTCAGGCAATGACAATATAGGTGCCGTAGTTAGCTTTTTCTTCAATAATTGAAACGCCTTCTCTTGTTCATCCTTCCATTCAAATTTCTTCCCTTTATGCGTTAATGTAGTCAAGGGTTTTGCTATTTTGGAGAAATCTTGGATGAATCTTCTGTAGTAACCAGCCAATTCTAAAAATTGACGTATATGCTTCAGAGTTTTTGGGGTAACCCACTTTTCAACGGTTTCGATCTTTGCCGGGTCCACCTGGATACCTTCTTTGTTCACTATGTGACCGAGGAATTGAACTTCTTCCAACCAAAATGCACACTTTGAAAACTTAGCGTACAGTTTTTCTTTCCTCAATACTTCTAGCACTTTTCTCAAATGTTCTTCGTGCTCTTGATCATTCTTTGAGTAAGTAAGTATGTCATCGATGAAAACAATGACAACCTTGTCAAGATATGGCCCACACACTCGGTTCATAAGGTCTATGAACACAGTTGGTGCGTTAGTCAATCCAAACGGCATAACCATAAACTCGTAATGACCATAACGCGTCCTAAAAGCAGTTTTTGGAATATCATCCTCCTTTACTCGCATTTGATGATATCCAGAACGTAAATCGATCTTCGAATAAATTGACGAGCCTTGTAGTTGATCAAATAAGTCGTTAATTCTCGGCAGTGGATAACGGTTTTTGATGGTAAGTTTGTTCAACTCTCTGTAGTCAATACACAACCTAAATGTACCATCCTTCTTCTTGACAAACAAAACAGGAGCTCCCCATGGTGATGTGCTTGGTCGAATGAAACCACGTTCTAATAGTTCTTGCAGTTGGCTTTGCAGTTCTTTCATCTCGCTGGGTGCGAGTCTATAAGGAGCACGAGCTATTGGTGCAGCTCCTGGTACAAGATCTATTTGAAATTCAACAGATCGATGTGGAGGTAGTCCCGGTAATTTTTTCGGAAATACATCGGGAAATTCTTTTGCGACGGGAACATCATTGATGCTCTTTTCTTCAGTTTGTACTTTCTCGACGTGTGCTAGAACAGCATAGCAACCTTTTCTTATTAGTTTTTGTGCCTTCAAATTACTAATAAGATGTAGCTTCATGTTGCCCTTTTCTCCGTACACCATTAAGGGTTCTCCTTCTTCTCGTACAATGCGAATTGCATTTTTATAACATACGATCTCTGCTTTCACCTTCTTCAGCCAGTCCATGCCAACTATTACATCAAAACTCCCTAACTCTACTGGTATCAAATCAATCTTAAATATTTCGCTACCCAGTTTAATTTCTCGATTCCGGCATATATTATCTGCTGAAATTAATTTACCGTTTGCTAATTCGAGTAAAAATTTACTATCCAACGGCGTCAATGGACAACTTAATTTAGCACAAAAATCTCTACTCATATAGCTTCTATCCGCACCCGAATCAAATAAAACGTAAGCAGATATATTGTCAATAAGAAACGTACCCGTAACAAGCTCCGGGTCTTCCTATGCCTCTGCCGCATTAATATTGAAAACTCTTCCGCGGCCTTGTCCATTCGTGTTCTCCTGGTTCGGGCAATTTCTAATAATGTGGCCCAATTTTCCACATTTATAACAAACTACATTGGCATAACTTGCTCCGACACTACTTGCTCCGCCATTACTCGTTCCGACACCATTTGTTCCTTTCGTTCTGTTAACCCCTGGTCAGTAGACCTCACACTTTGCCGCGCTATGACCATTTCTTTTACACTTGTTGCAAAATTTGGTGCAGAACCCCGAGTGATACTTTTCACACCTTTGGCATAGCTGCTTCTGATTGTTGTTGTTGTTGCGGTTGTTATTGTTGTTGGGATGATTGTTGTAGTAGTAGTTGTTGTTGTTGTTGTTGTTGTTGTTGTTGTTGTTGGGCCGTTTGTTGTAGTTGCGATTGATGTTGCGATTGTTGGGATAATTGTTGCGATTATTATTGTAATTGTTGTTGTTGTTGTATTGGTGATTCTTATCACCGTTTTCCTCCCACTTTCTTTTGACATGCTTCACATTGGCCTCTTCAGCCGTCTGTTCTTTAATTCTTTCCTCAATCTGGTTCACTAGTTTGTGAGCCATTCTACATGCCTGTTGTATGGAGGCGGGCTCGTGTGAACTTATATCTTCTTGGATTCTTTCCGGTAATCCTTTCACAAACGCGTCGATCTTCTCTTCCTCATCTTCGAACGCTCCCGGACACAATAGGCACAATTCTGTGAATCGTCTTTCGTACGTGGTAATATCAAATCCTTGGGTTCGTAACCCTCTAAGTTCTGTCTTGAGCTTATTGACCTCAGTTCTGGGACGGTACTTCTCGTTCATCAAGTGCTTGAATGCTGACCACGGTAGTGCGTACGCATCATCTTGTCCCACTTGCTCTAGATAGGTATTCCACCATGTTAACGCAGAACCTGTGAAGGTATGCGTAGCGTACTTCACTTTGTCCTCTTCAGTACACTTACTTATGGCAAACACCGATTCGACCTTCTCGGTCCACCGTTTCAATCCGATCGGTCCTTCGGTTCCATCAAATTCCAAAGGTTCGCAGGCAGTGAATTCTTTGTAGGTGCATCCTACACGATTTTCTGTACGGCTAGATCCAAGATTATTGTTGGTATGTAGCGCAGCCTGTACTGCGGCTATGTTTGAAGCTAGAAAAGTACGGAATTCCTCTTCATTCATATTCACGGTGTGTCGAGTAGTCGGTGCCATTTCCTTCAAAATAGTCAAATGGAACAAGTTAATCATACAGAATATTAAGAGTAGTTAATAGTATTTCATAGTATAATATGAACTCATTTATAAAAGCTTTTTCTTCATATTAGCGTTTTATAAGTTTAAATTCGGGTAGTACCTACCCGTTAAGTTCATACTTAGTAGCTAATATACAATTCAACTACTACAATTCTATATGAAAAACTGATTATAATAATATTTCGCGTTCAAACTTTTATACAATATTTTACAAACTTACAATACCGCTTATTTTACATAAAGCATGAAATATAGCACACAATAACTTTGATACAAGATAGTTGTGAAGATAATTCTAGCTAGTACACAATTCGTTCAGCAAAGGCAATAAAGACACGTAATTCATACGTTCAGAAACAAGTCATGCATTCTGGTTTTACTAGGACTACTTCCCATCCTTGGTCTTGTGGAACATAACCGTTATGGCCGTTGATAAGACAGCATGTTGTAACGTCGTCAAAGGGATGAAGGTTATGTAATGACCAACAGTCTCTTAATAACCTAAAAACCTCATTTCTTACCCCAATTACCGACTCCGTCACTTGTGGGAACGTTTTGTTTAATAGTTGTAGCCCGATGTTCTTTTTCTCACTTTGGTGAGAAGCGAACATTACTAACCCGTAAGCATAGCATGCTTCTTTATGTTGCATGTTAGCCGCTTTTTCTAAATCATGAAGTCCTATATTCGGATACATTGAGTCAAAATAATTTCTTAACCCGTTGCGTAAAATAGCATTTGGGTTCCCCGCAATATATGTGTCAAAGTAAACACATCGTAACTTATGGGTTTCCCAATGTGATATCCCCCATCTTTCAAACGAAAGTCTCTTATAAACCAAGACATTCTTGGAACGTTCTTCGAATGTCTTACAAACTGATTTCGCCGTAAATAGTTGTGCCGAAGAATTCTGACCGACTCTAGACAATATTTCATCAATCATGTCTCCGGGTAGGTCTCTTAAAATATTGGGTTGTCTATCCATTTTGTGTTTTTATACTGTAAAATAGACAAGAGTTAGATTCATAAAAAAAAATACTTATTAATACAAGCAATTTTTACATATATCATAAAGCATAAGCACACTATATTACATATATTACACCACACGAATACGACTATCTTATTCTGACTCGCTCGTTTCTTCTTCTTCGGTTTTGGTTCGTTTTGCCAAGTTTCTAGGGATATATGATGTATACGAGCTGTTGTTTTCTACAACGGTTTAGAAAAACCTGGTGGTTTAGAGGTTCCCGGGTCATTGTTACAACTTAAGGGCTTCGGGGGTTGACGATACATATAAAGTTCATCGGGGTTGGAATTAGATTTCTCTATTTTTATGCCCTTTCCCTTATTATTTTCTTTTGCCTTTTTAAATTCAGTTGGGGTAATTTCTATAACATCATCGGAATTCTCGTCGGAATCCGATTCATCGGAGAATTGGTAATCCTCCCAATATTTTGCTTCCTTGGCGGAAACACCATTGACCATAATTAACCTTGGTCGGTTGGTTGAGGATTTTCTTTTACTTAACCGTTTTGTTATTTCCCCCACCGATTCTATTTCCTCCTCCGGTTCCTCCTCTTCCGGCTCTGATTCTTCTTCCGGTTCTGATTCTTCTTCCGGTTCTTCTTCGGGAACTTGTGAATCAGTCCAATATATATTCGACTCTTCGTTATTATTAGGTGAGTCAATGGGATTTGTGCTAGAGGTAGACATCTATCACACAATATCAAACATGTTAAGAGATTAATATATCACATAATATATACATGTTAATAATATATAGTTTCCAACAAAAATGTTAAGCAATCATTTTTAAAGAAAACACGGTCGAAGTCATAAATTTCGAAGTACTAAAGCATCCGGTACTTTGGATAGGGTTTGTTAGGCCCAATAGATCTATCTTTAGGATTCGCGTCAATTAGGGTGTCTGTTCCCTAATTCTTAGATTACCAGACTTAATAAAAAGGGGCATATTCGATTTCGATAATTCAACCATAGAATGTAGTTTCACGTACTTGTGTCTATTTTGTAAATTATTTATAAAACCTGCATGTATTCTCATCCCAAAAATATTAGATTTTAAAAGTGGGACTATAACTCACTTTCACAGATTTTTACTTCTTCAGGAAGTAAGACTTGGCCACTGGTTGATTCACGAACCTATAACAATATATACATATATATCAAAGTATGTTCAAAATATATTTACAACACTTTTAATATATTTTGATGTTTTAAGTTTATTAAGTCAGATGTCCTCGTTAGTAACCTACAACTAGTTGTCCACAGTTAGATGTACAGAAATAAATCGATAAATATTATCTTGAATCAATCCACGACCCAGTGTATACGTATCTCAGTATTGATCACAACTCAAACTATATATATTTTGGAATCAACCTCAACCCTGTATAGCTAACTCCAACATTCACATATAGAGTGTCTATGGTTGTTCCGAAATATATATAGATGTGTCGACATGATAGGTCGAAACATTGTATACGTGTCTATGGTATCTCAAGATTACATAATATACAATACAAGTTGATTAAGTTATGGTTGGAATAGATTTGTTACCAATTTTCATGTAGCTAAAATGAGAAAAATTATCCAATCTTGTTTTACCCATAACTTCTTCATTTTAAATCCGTTTTGAGTGAATCAAATTGCTATGATTTCATATTGAACTCTATTTTGTGAATCTAAACAGAAAAAGTATAGGTTTATAGTCGGAAAAATAAGTTACAATTCGTTTTTTTAAAGGTAGTCATTTCAGTCGAAAGAACGACGTCTAGATGACCATTTTAGAAAACATACTTCCACTTTGAGTTTAACCATAATTTTTGGATATAGTTTCATGTTCATAATAAAAATCATTTTTCCCAGAATAACAACTTTTAAATCAAAGTTTATCATAGTTTTTAATTAACTAACCCAAAACAGCCCGCGGTGTTACTACGACGGCGTAAATCCGGTTTTACGGTGTTTTTCGTGTTTCCAGGTTTTAAATCATTAAGTTAGCATATCATATAGATATAGAACATGTGTTTAGTTGATTTTAAAAGTCAAGTTAGAAGGATTAACTTTTATTTGCGAACAAGTTTAGAATTAACTAAACTATGTTCTAGTGATTACAAGTTTAAACCTTCGAATAAGATAGCTTTATATGTATGAATCGAATGATGTTATGAACATCATTACTACCTCAAGTTCCTTGGATAAACCTACTGGAAATGAGAAAAATAGATCTAGCTTCAAAGGATCCTTGGATGGCTTGAAAGTTCTTGAAGCAGAATCATGACACGAAAACAATTTCAAGTAAGATTTCCACTCGAAATAAGATTGTTATAGTTATAGAAATTGAATTAAAGCTTGAATATGATTATTACCTTGTATTAGAAAGATAACCTACTGTAAGTAACAAAGGTTTCTTGATCTTGGATGATTACTTGGAATGGATTTAGAAAACTTGGAAGTAAACTTGCAATCTTGGAAGTATTCTTGATTTTATGAAACTAGAACTTTTGGAATTTATGAAGAACACTTAGAACTTGAAGATAGAACTTGAGAGAGATCAATTAAATGAAGAAAATTGAAGAATGAAAGTGTTTGTAGGTGTTTTTGGTCATTGGTGTATGGATTAGATATAAAGGATATGTAATTTTGTTTTCATGTAAATAAGTCATGAATGATTACTCATATTTTTGTAATTTTATGAGATATTTCATGCTAGTTGCCAAATGATGGCTCCCACATGTGTTAGGTGACTCACATGGGCTGCTAAGAGCTGATCATTGGAGTGTATATACCAATAGTACATACATCTAAAAGCTGTGTATTGTACGAGTACGAATACGGATGCATACGAGTAGAATTGTTGATGAAACTGAACGAGGATGTAATTGTAAGCATTTTTGTTAAGTAGAAGTATTTTGATAAGTGTCTTGAAGTCTTTCAAAAGTGTATGAATACATATTAAAACACTACATGTATATACATTTTAACTGAGTCGTTAAGTCATCGTTAGTCGTTACATGTAAATGTTGTTTTGAAACCTTTAGGTTAATGATCTTGTTGAATGTTGTTAACCCATTGTTTATTATAACAAATGAGATGTTAAATTGTTATATTATCATGATATTATGATATATAATATATCTTAGTATGATATATATACAGTTAAATGCCGTTACAACGATAATCGTTACATATATGTCTCGTTTCGAAATCATTAAGTTAGTAGTCTTAATTTTTACATATGTATTTCATTGTTAATACACTTAATAATATATTTACTTATCATTTAACATAATTAACCAAGTGTATCAATATCTTAATATGATTCATATGTACCTAGTAAGACGTTGTTATAACGATAATCGTTATATATATCGTTTTCGAGTTTCTTAAATTAATAGTCTCATTTTTATGTATATAACTCATTGTTAAAATACCTAATGAGATACATACTTATAATAAAATCATGTTAACTATATATATAACCATATATATGTCATCGTATAGTTTTTACAAGTTTTAACGTTCGTGAATCACCGGTCAACTTGGGTGGTCAATTGTCTATATGAAACCTATTTCAATTAATAAAGTCTTAACAAGTTTGATTGCTTAACATGTTGGAAACACTTAATCATGTAAATAACAATTTCATTTAATATATATATAAACATGGAAAAGTTCGGGTCACTACATCATGGAGTACAATTTATGCTTAAATATAATCTTCTCTAGTAGGATGTAGATATTGTTTACTATTTTTTACGTGTATACCTGATAATAGCTAATATTAATATTGTCACATTTGGTATTTAAGTATTTGTATTGAATTTAGAAGAAGAATACTTTTTTTATTAGAGGAAATCAATTAATATATGGTAAAAAATGATAAAATGATATGTGACAAAATTAACAAGGATGTGACATGTTAGCATAAATGCACGTGCTTTATAATATATATAGATATATATAGATAAGTAATTATTGTTAGGGTTAAAGCCAGAAATAGGTCATATACTTTTATTTTTGTCCCGATGTAGGCTATATACCCCGAAAAATACCAATGTAGGCTACATACTTTCATAAAGTGTACTAATATGAACGGAAAAAACTTATTAACCTGATAAACAACTAAACGATGACGTGTTGGTGATACATCAGAACAAAACTGAAAGTATATAGCCTACATCGGAACAAAACTAAAAGTATATGACCTATTTGTAGCCATATAAAATGCAAGAAAAATGTTAAATAATTAACTTTACCGGTTTAGCAGGTAACTTGTTAAATTTGTGTACATCGATACAACTTTTAAGAGTATATAACCTACATTGGTATTTTTTGAAGTATATAGCCTACA
Source organism: Rutidosis leptorrhynchoides (assembly GCF_046630445.1). Classification (NCBI taxonomy): domain Eukaryota; kingdom Viridiplantae; phylum Streptophyta; class Magnoliopsida; order Asterales; family Asteraceae; genus Rutidosis; species Rutidosis leptorrhynchoides. The sequence goes on along the minus strand of NC_092333.1, from coordinate 675,201,520 downwards.
TTGGGACAAAAATGAAAGTATATGGTCTATTTATGGCTTTAACCCTTATTGTTAACTATGAAATATATGCAAAATAAATGTTAATTTAATACTTAATTGGTCTCAAATTAATAGTCTCTAATTAACTTTTCAAGTTTTCCTTTACAAATTTTGACTTAAAATATTTTTATTTGTATAATGTATTATTTGATGAAATTTAAATGAATGTATTGGGTTTTAAACGTATTTGCATTTAGATAAATCTTATTAAATTATGACGTTTATCACAAATAAATATATTTTAAGTAAAGTTGATACAAATTTTTTTAAAAGTTAAACATGGATTATTAAATTTAGACGGAGGGGTAGCTCAATTGATTAATTTAATTATTAATTAATTTAAAGGCTTAATGTATTGTAGGATTTGAAAGCAATGATCGTGAATATATATAAACATGTTACTTGAATAAATGAATAAAATACGGGGAAATATAACCAGTACTTATAGCGGTATTTAGGTTAAGAGTAAGACTGAAAATTTATCAAGATATTATAGGAATTTTAATTTAGGAAGGTTACATAGGAGTGTTTAGGGAATGGATAGGACGAAAATGAAAAACTAATAATCACGTTTTGCTGTTGTGCGAGACTTGTTATTTTTTCATTCTCGCATTTTGGAACTCTTAAATCATAGTTAATTAACTTTTAATATTTACTTGACAAACACTATTAAATATGGGGGAAGATAACTAATGGTATGTAGGTTAAGAGTAAGACCGAAAACTTATCAAGATATTATAGGAATTTTAATTTAGAAAGGTTACATAGGAGTGTTTAGGGAATGGATTGAACGAAAATGAAAAATTAATAATCACGTTTTCCTTTGGAGCGAGACTTGTTATTTTTTCATTCTCGCATTTTGGAACTCTTAAATTGTAGTTAATTAACTTTTACTGTAATATTTACTTTGACAAACACTATTAAACGATTATAGATCACTCCACTATAATTGACTTCCAAGACTTAAGCACAAACACCCCCCAAGAATTCAACTATTTTTTAAGAAAACGTTTACTCAAATTATTACGTGATAGATAAATATAAGATTTGTTTCTAATTTGATCTATAGATCACTAATCTGGAGCGGATCTACTACTTTAGGCCAAGTGGTTGCACGAGCCACCACTGAAATACGCGATGTAGTAGAAAAAAATTTAGATTTTTAACTAGTGACACCAGTTGATAGTGTAAATTTTTTAGTGACATCATTGAAATAAGACATTTAGTAAAAAAAAAATTTTGGTTTTAACCGGTGACACCAGTGACTACAAATTCTAGATTCGCGACTACTTCACTATATTGTTATTTTATTGCTTGTTCCGCATGCACAACTAACCGCGAGAACAACACATCCATTTAGAGTTTAGTCATTAAGAATCGTTTATGAATACACAATACATGTTGCTTAACTCCTGTTATTTATATGCAAACATAGAACAAGTCAGTATCATTTTTGTTAACTTTGATGATTAAAAGTTAATAAACTTGCCAAATGGCCAAAACAAGAAAATAATTAACCCTTAAATAAGTTGACGGGTTGAGGTGCAAAAAGTTTTTTCTATCCCAGTGTGCCCCGGTAGATAGTACTCCGTAACCAACACTTTACAATATAAGGGTAATAGGGTATGTCATGAGAAAGGCTTTTTGGCCTATGATAATTAACCAAAAGAGCTTACCAACTTAATTAGATAGGAAGCTAGGAATATTTTTATAAAATGGTGGTAAAGCAAAGTATAACCCTCTAAAAGCAGTTAACTACAAAACTTTCCCTCATACTAATTATGCTTTGCACTGCCTATCAAGAAATCTCTTTACAATCAAAACTTGTACAAATACCTGAATCACATGTTAGATCCTCACCTTCAAGCTCTTCAACAAATCTAATGGGAAAATCAGTATGTATTGCCGCAGCAATTTTATGTCTTATATTGTTAATACAAAACAGTTATGCATATGAGTTCATGGTTGGAGGTTCCGGTGATTGGAGTCTTGCATCGACCTCCTATAATCAGTGGGCCGAAAAAAGCCGTTTCCAAATCGGTGACACCGTTTGTGAGTACAAAATATTCATACATTACGGCTTGTGGGTTCAAAAGTACAAACATTTCTTACATTTTCTTGTTTTTGTGTTGGTGTTATATACAGTGTTTAAGTACCAAGCTGGGAAGGACTCTGTGGTTCAAGTAAACAAAGATGATTACAACAATTGCAACCCAGCATCACCCATGGCTAAGTACAGTGATGGTCATTCGGTGGTAAAGTTGACCCAATCAGGGCCTCATTATTTCATCAGTGGACTAGTGCAAAACTGTAAAGACAACGAGAAGATCGTGATTGTTGTCATGGCGGACAGAAGCCACAGATCACCTCCTCCGTCACCAGCTCCGGCAGGCGAAGAATCTCCGTCTCCTCCTCCGGCAAGCGAAGAATCTCCATCTCCACCACCTGCTCCATCAACAGAAGATAATTACCCGACTCCAGCTCCAAATGCAGCATCTTCAATCGTCACAAGTTTCGTTTACTCTGTTTCTGCTTTTGCTGGCTCTTTGTTTCTCTTTGTTTTTTAAGTTGGCTAGTGATTTATCAAAAGTATGATTTGTTTATTTCAGTTTATATGATTCGTAACTTCTACGATAAGCGAATAAGATATCACCATGGTTCATTTAATACTTGTGATTGTACAGTGCATGTCTATGAAGAAATAGAGATATAAAAATGATGATGATAGCACAGTTCTTATTATTAGTTTGGCAGATGGATGTAATTCCAAAATTTTCTAACAAGATATATATGGTTCATAGTTTATAGTTTATATTATATTATATAGAAACAATTGTCTGGGATGGCTACATGCTAAAAGTTGTTTACATTGTACTAGAAGTTTTTGCCTAGTTCAACTTTTTTCACCATTCTCAATGTGTTGTGCAGAATTGAATCTAATATTCCAGCAACCTGATAAATTTATACCATCCATATATAAGTAAACAGTAGTAATCTCAAAACCTAACCAAACAAATACACAAATATGATAAAGACTAACCGTGAAAACACCTCCGATAATGGCACAGACGTTGGTGATGAAATGTGAAAATGATTTCGGATTTTCTGTTATCAGGACCTGGTCATGAAACAAAGGTTCAAGCTTTAGATAACTAAAACCAATTTAGACTAAATTTTACTATAATGGAGACAGATTTCAAACCTGCATTGGCGATGGCTCATAATGGAACTTTACAACAGGGACTGAGTAAGCATGTATGAGGCTACTATGGGCTGTGTACTCGTACTCCTCAACCAGTTGATGAGAGGCTCGCATTACCTCAGTCTTCACAACCTGAAGATAATGCTCTACCTACAAATTCAAGTTCACAAAACCAAAATAGTTTCAAGACCTTGAAGGTATGTAATAATATAAAGTGCATTCTCAACCCATTTACACAAAACAACGGTTTGATTTCGGTTATGTTTTATTTTTTGGGGGGTCAAAAAGGTAAAATCAAAATATAGCTTAATAGGAAACAGGGCAAATGAATCAAACAAAGTCAAAGTCAGGGGTGTTTGATTGGATGCGTAAAATAACTATGACACTGACTTTCATTCCCACTTTAAACCCCACCCCCCTTACACGGGTTTCACATATTAATATTTTTGAATGTATCGTTCTTAGTTGTTAATTCATACCTTCATACCAAACACACAATTTTGTCTATCATTCTCTAAACCCATACCCAAACCCTCCAACCAAACACACCCAACTGTCAAAGCATAAGACCTCTAAATCATTTTAATTAAGAAAGTTAGTTTAATCAAAATAACGAATCATATCTAGCACACTAATCATATATAAAAAGCAAGAATCATTTAGAAAAATCGTGTTATGAGTCGACCCGACCCAACCCAACCCAACCTTACCTTAAATATACCAAACACTACCCATTTTGACTTACCCAACCTGCCAGCTTTCCACCTCTAGTATGAATATATAAACCCATGAATATTTAAAAAAAAAATGTATACAAGTATTTCTAAGTGCTTACAGTAACATTTGCACGATCATCTGGGTCAGTGAGATATGACTTTCCAGTCAATTTGTCATGGCTTACACCAATGTAAGGTAGTATTCGCTTAATATCACTCATCACCCTTGGAGTAATCTTCTTACCAAAGGAAAAAGAAGATATCACATGTGACATGTTCATCAGGGAACTATCAAAGGAGTGGGCCCCAGAATGGGCTGAAATTACAAGATTACCAGGAACCTGTGTGGAAATGAAATAATAATATAAAATTTTCATTTAAAACGAGTAGATATGTAAGATCAGTAACATTTATTTTTATCTCCCGGTGTAGGTTAGAGGTGACACCTTTAAGCAATTTACCCATATATTGGTAGAGTTGGCTTTATGTTTCCCGAATTGTAGTTAATTGCAGAAACACTTCCAAAACTAATTAGATGAATTGCTTATTATTTATTTAAAAATTCTGTAGTAACATTTAAAACTAGTATAATCATTTATGAATTAATAAAAATTATGGATTAAAAAATGGTGGAAGGCTGGGTAAACCTGATCTACGTGTTTTGACCCGTACTATAAGCTATACATTTTGACCCCTTTTGCACAAATTTACCATAACTGCCCATTTTGCCACCTCTGATCTGGGTTTACCTTCTTGACTCGTACAAACCCTTCAATTCTACATCCTGCTTCACGTGGTGCAGGTCTTTTCTTTGCAGTTGTGCCAGATTTATCCTCCAAAGCCAACTTTGATGATTCCAATGCAATTGGTGCAACTAATTGCTCCATTGTCTGTAAGGAAAAAGCATTTAGCTACAGGAACATGATTTAAGGATATATCTTTAAAGAGTTTACAGGGTAAGAAACCAGATATTGAAAAATCATGTTGTTTACTGTCCAATTCATAAAAAAATACGTGCACTTTAAGGATTTTTCTTCTTACGTTCACCAAGGTATCTGTATCTCGGTCTCCATAATATGATTCATGCTCGTGGTGCCCATGCTCATCCCTGATTCATCAAAACAAGATGTCGATTCAGGATATACTATATCTCTAACCGGTTGAATGCGCAAAATAAAAAAATCAGCTAAAAAGGTGATGGGTCAAACGGGTAAAATTTACCCTTAGCGTACATATAGTTTTGATATGTAAATCTACTAAATCATTATATTGGTATATTTAGATCTTAAATAACTTTGTAATAATGTTTTGAAACATATCATCAAAAAAGATTAATGTGACCCGAACCTTACATGTATTAAGACGCACCCCTTTTGTCTTGTTACCCAACCCACCCATTTTACCACCTTTGGGATAATGAACCATACTGAAATTGGAATGGATTACAAAGGTGACTTACTTAAGATCACTGCCCTTACGGAATATGCGAATAGATGGATAACCTTGTATGTGGTGACTGAAATCCAATAAAATGATTAGTAATTATCATAACTGGAAAATTTTAGATTAATGAAATGAATCATCAGTACCACAACTAAATCTGTACCTTCTACACAGATCAACTTCTTCGGTACAATCCACCTTTCCCATGATGATACGGCCATCCACTTCAGGATCATGTCTGGTAATGCAAAAATTAGTCAGTGGCTCATAAGCAGAAATAGGTAACCATTTATTAAAATTAATAAATTCTCAGATACATAAAAATAATTTAGACCTTTCTCTTATGATTTTGGCTGCCTTCTCCCATGAGGGTTTCTGACACAATAGAAGAAAAGAATGATAGATGAGTTAAAAATGTCAAAGTAACAAAACCCTTGCATGTTAAGATGCATCAAACATGTCCATGTATATCAGATGCACAAGTAAAGGAAAACATTAAGTTTGCCATTATCTAATAGAGGTGCAAATGATGAATTGTCATTTCAGGAGATGAAATTAGGAGGCAATGAGAATACCAGACGGTTACTCCAATAGCACCAAGGAGCATAAAAGTTTACAACCAAAATTGAATGCCTGCATTTTGACCAAAAGAATATGTTGCTAAGTATCCAAAAAGTCAACAGCATTAAAATAAGATAGCAAAGTGTCTAAGTGTGGATTTGTTGGTTCACATACTGATGAGAAATCCTATCAAAATTGTGTTCATTTAGAGTAACAGATCCTTCGCCATATTCCTCATCATTTTCATCATCATGTTTGACTATATGAGTAACTGGTCTAGAGTCAAACTCAGAGCCAATAGTTTGTAGATGTTTATTGATTGAATATTTGCGGACTGTTTTTGTTATATTTAACCTGTTCTGCAGATAAGAGAAATAAAAGTCAGGCGGTAAATGAACATGTGATTTTATCAAGTTAGTCTTTCTTTATTTTATTTACCAAGCAATTTAGACATTTTATCAACATTCAACAATATTACAATGTGTGCCAAGTTAAAAAACTTCACTTACATAGTCAATAAGTTACACATTACTATAAAGTCATAATCATAATCATAATCATAATCATAATCATAATCATAATCATAATCAATATTAAAAGACAACACAATAAATTATCTCTTAAGAAGAGACCAAGCAGGGTGCACAGCAAAAGAGATGGTCAAGAAACAAGATATTAGAACTTACAGTTCCTAGTACATCACTCACGTCCACGGATGCAAACTCGCATGATAATGCCGGAAAACTGCATGGGCATTATTCAATCACTGTTAGCCATCACACAGAACAAAATGGGCATACATGATTATTTAAAAAACATGTAAAAAAAACAATGTTAGTTAAGATGGTTGATACTATCAATATTAACAAGATTATCTCAGCCAGAATAATATGTCATGAAGCATACCTCATATTAAAATCAATCCGTAAGTAATCCTCATCAGGACTTCTGTCAACTATGACAGCAGTCGAGGTACTGATGCTCAAATAATTATGTAGTTCCTACAATCAAAGCACAATAAGTAATAGCAATAACAATAGCAAGTGTCCAAAAAATATATAGAAGAAAAGCACAATCAAGGGTAATCCTTTAAGTATTTATGGTGTGTATATATTTTAAAAACTACAGAACTTGGTCAACAAGATGAGATCCCTACCATTCCAAATAAAAACATCATTGAAAGAGCTGCTATGATGGACAAGCCGGCGCCTGACAGTGACGCCTCTGTCAAATCTCTTGGAATTTTCCTGACCCAAAAGAAAATAATAATATAATATATATAAATGTAAAACAAAAGTATAGTTTGACCTACTCGAACTCATAAGGTCCATGCATTAAAAAAATAGGGAATCAAGGCATCTCAAGAAGAAAAAGAAATCTGGAAATTATGTCATACTCACACCATTCCAAGATAACAATAAAAAAAACATTCCATTTGAGGTAAAACTACTATATGCTAAATTGAAAGCAGACAAAAAAAAAAAAAAAAAAAATTAGCCACATAGCTCCATAGTAATGCTGTTTTATGATAATCTCACTTACTAAGTAAACTATCTTTGCTTAAACACTGAACTTCAGCCAAGTTCAAATTAAAAGTATAAATTTGACCCTCAAAAGTCAAATATGGACCCTTATTTTGGGAACTTAGCCACTCAGGGTCTATTCAGACACAAATGTGCAACTAATAACTGAGTAAAATCTAGAATATAAAACTCTGATACTCTGCTAGTTTGACTTAATAGACTGTTAAGCATATTAATATATCTATTTAACTTATGATAAATGATAAATTATACTAGTTCTGACTTCTATGAATACTCTATAGTAATCACATTATTCAATCACCCTTCTAACAACATTTTTACATCACCTATTTCATTTAAAATTCTACCAGCACTAACCACCATAAATTAGGGCAAATTTTGGGAACTTCATCTCTACACCTTCAAATTGAAAATCAAACTAATCCATTATTCAATTCGGAGATCTAAGCTCATTCGCTCGTTATCATTACTATATATTTAATAGAAATTTCAGTATCAGCAGAATTAATATATCGATCACATGCACATCATTTACGCAACGTATACATACATATACATATAAATGTGTATATATACACACATTTCGAACAATTAACTAAGAAACACCATTAGTAATCAATAGCAGTAACAGTAGAGTAACCTAGGGCATTAAAACTAAGTAAAAATCAATCAGAAATAAAACCTGTAAAAATCAACGGATTTAATTTTAGCAGACGAAACCATGACTGTGAATTGGATCTGAAATAAGATGCACCAATTTATATAATTTTTATTTTTATTTTTCAGTTGAGGATCACAGAAATAATGAAGTTGTGCTTCCTTTTGAAATTGGAAGAAAGAAATGGAACTAGTGAATTTTAGCCAATAAATTGTTGTACCGGAAATATAGGAGATTATATTCTATGTGGGTGAGTGTATGGTACGATACGATGGACCGCTTTGAGTACAACACACATCAGCGCGCTAATGGAGGTTATGATTATATTATGTGCTAATACGCCCCCTAAAGTTTGATTTAAGTTTACAATCTACCCTGAATGTGTTTTCCAAAATGCTAGGCAATATAAACCAGAAAATAGAATAGAGTTATCACCCTTTCAGTTTCGGCTATCAAATTTGCCATATTTGGATAGACTTATTAGCATTTATCTTTGCATCTCCGTCAATATAAAGAGGAGAAAGAATAAAATACGAGACCATAAGTTAGTCACTTGTGTTTAGAAAAAATCTATCACAAGGATTCTATTAAAATTAGCTCAAATTTATGAGTGATTTTTTTTTTTTTAGTGTACGTATATGCATTGAACCTTTGAGCCCCATCATCTTCTTTTCTGTTTTCTTAGCTACAATTTTTTTAAAAATCATTTAGACTTCCTTTCAGTTTCATATAAATACGATCTCTATAGAATTATAAAAAAGTCACAACATGAAAACAATCCAAGAGATCCAAACACGTAATTTTAAAATTTAAATTTTTAGGGATATAAATGTGAGGATCTAAGAGCGTGAGGTGTGGGAAACAAAAAACCGGCATCGCCACCCCAATTTTATGCAGACGATGTGATGACCCGGGAATTTCTGACCAAATTTAAACTTAATCTTATATGATTTCAACACGATAAGCAAAGTCTGTAAAATTGAATCTCTAAAATTTTGGAACAGTTTACATGAAACCATTTAACCTTTGACTACTCCCGACGATTCACGAACTATTGTGTGTAAATAATTATGTAGATATATATATATATATATATATATATATATATATATATATATATATATATATATATATATGTAAATACAAATGAATGTATATATATAATAATCTAAATTAATAAAATACACTTTAACCAAGTTGGAATTAAAAATTATAAAATAATAGACGATATAATAAAATTATTATTAAAATAAATCTATATATACAAATATATAGATATGGCTTCGAAGTTGTAACACTCATTGGTCAGTCAATTGTTATTGAACAAAGTTAAATAAATAAATACTTATGAAGACACAATATATAATCGTAAATTATTATATAATATTTACATAACTTTTATACATAATTATTATATGAATATTGTAATAAGTTATAAATATCACATATATAAATTTATAATAATTATTTACATAAAAATAATTACAAGTTAAGAATATAGTTATTATATTAAAATAATGTTGGTATTTTTATTATTATCATCAATATTAATATCATAAATACTATTAATTTATTATAATATGAATATATAACATTTGAAATATTTAATTTGTTAGGTCATTATTAATATCACCAATATTATTAATATTTTTTTTTAACATATATTATTATAAATTATCATTTATTATTAACATTGTTATTACTATTATTATTGTAAACATATTTTGTTATATATAAAATTATTACTAATAATCCTATTATTATTATTAATTTAACTACAGCACAAAGATGAAAAAAAAAAGAATAAATAAATATATATTGAATTAGTAAAAATTAGTCAAAAGAAAATAGTACAGACAAATTGAAATCATGTGGTACGTTTTTTTCTTCAATTTCTGTTATTAGTCTTCTTCTCCTTTATTTTTTTGTTGTTTCTGTTTTGTTTCTTACTGCCTCTTTTATTCTATCAATTTTCTATCTATAATTATCCAGCGAGCTATTCTGTATTAGGGACCAACTCAATCAATTCTTCATTTCCACACTGCCAATTAAAAACAATTACTGTAATTTTTAGATTAAAAATTATATAAGAAAAAGGGAGGAACGAGTCACGTATTATGTTCTTGATTTTTTTACCAAAATACAAATTTGAATCATTGGTAAAAATCTAAAAGTGCAGAGTTGTTTGGAAGAATCAAACCAAACTATCTGCAAGTTTTCATGTCATAATTCACGAAATCAGGGATTAATTTTGGAGTCAAACTTTCGAATTTAAAAGGTCAACAAATTGTTCTTCATTAAATTCGAATTCGTTCTTGAGTTTATGAAATAATTGATGATTTAGATAGTTTCTATGAACGCGCTTCAAACTATTTCATGTTATAAGCATAGCCTATTATGTGATTAAAATCGAAAATCGAATTTTTTTTTTTTTAAAACCGTCGCGAACAGCATACAGAGACTGTTCTATATTTTTTTATTTTTTTTTTGTTTGTTTTGGTTTGTCTTCAATTCACAAAAGAACCAATAGAGGTTGAATGTATTTCGTTTTGATAGTCCTACAACCTAATTATTTATCAATTGATTTTGGTTTGGGTCTGTGGAGTTAAGAGGAAGAAGGAGGAGTAGTAAACAGATAGGAAACCATTATATATAATTATGTGACGGGGTTAAAATAGATAAGAAGCAATGGAGAGGTGGTCTGAGCGTGTGTTGTGTAGCAAGTGGTCTCGGGTTCGAGTCCCGCTGGTGACATCTTGTTATTTTTTTTCCAGCCATTTTGAGAGGTAGTGGCCTTTATATTTATTATTATTATTATTATTTATTATTATTATTATTATTATTTATTGTTATTATTATTATTAGTTGTCGTTATTATTATTATGATAACTGTTGTTACTCCTAAAATGATAGAAGTACTATTATTATTAATCGCCTTAAGAGATATTATTATTATAATTATTAAAATAAGTATTATAGTTACAATTACAATTAAGATTTTTTTTTATTATTGCTATTACTAACATTATTATCCTTACTAGTAATATCATTGTGTAGTATCGCTATAAAGGCTAACATTATTAATAAAAAGATTGTTGTTGTTATTATTATAAACATTAAGTATTATGTATTTTTCATCAAAGGTATTATTTTCGTTACAGTTATTATCAAACTTTTCGTTCATTTAAAAACTACAATTATTATCATTATTATTAACAAAGTTATTATTATTATTATTAGTAAATCATTATTTTTATCAAAAACTATCTTTCAAGTAGATAAATACTTTATGCATAAATATACTCTTTACATATACTATAATTATAATAAAACTTCATATAACTATATATCTCAAATTTATTAAGATCATTTATATAAATACTTATAAAATGACAAACTATCGATTTCAAATGTAACACTAAATAATTACGATTATAAATATGGACATATTAATATAACTATACAAATAATAAATCAATTTGAATATATACACAAATCAACTATACATAATATATAAATTAAAATATAATAAAAAAAATAATTATTCGATTACTATTATATATATATATATATATATATATATATATATATATATATATATATATATTAATGAATATACAAATGATATAGGTTCGTGAATCCGAGGCCAATCCTGCATTGTTCCGTTGTTCAATATAGTCATATGTATTTTTACTACAAAATACAGTATTGTGAGTTTCATTTGCTCCCTTTTACTCTTTACATTTTTGGGCTGAGAATACATGCAAATGCTTTATTAACTGTTTTACAATATTTATATGCGTGAGTTTCATTTACCTTTTTACCCTTTATATTTTTGGGCTGAGAATACATGCGCAACTTTTATAACTGTTTTACGAAATAGACACAAGTAATCGAAATTACGTTCTATGGTTGAATGATCGAAACTGAATATGCCCCTTTTTATTAAGTCTGGTAATATAAGAATTAGGGAACAGACACCCTAATTGGCGCGAACTCTAAAGATAGATCTATCGGGCCCAACAAGCCCCATCCAAAGTACCGGATGCTTTAGTACTTCGAAATTTATATCATGTCCGAAGGAGGATCCCGGAATGATGGGGATATTCTTATATGCATATTGTGAATGTCGGTTACCAGGTGTTCAATCCATATGAATGATATTTTTGTCTCTATGCATGGGACGTATGATTATGAGAAATGGAAGTATGAAATCTTGTGGTCTATTAAAATTATGAAATGATTCTTTATGATAAACTAATGAACTCACCAACCTTTTGGTTGACACTTTAAAGCATGTTTATTCTCAGGTACGAAAGAAATCTTCCGCTGTGCATTTGCTCATATTAGAGATATTACTTGGAGTCATTCATGACATATTTCAAAAGATGTTGCATTCGAGTCGTTGAGTTCATCAAGATTATTATTAAGTCAATTATATTTGGATATATTATGAAATGCTTTACATGCCTGTCAACTGTCGATGTAATGAAAGTTTGTCTTTTAAAAACGAATGCAATGTTTGTAAAATTTATCATATAGAGGTCAATTACCTCGCGATGTAATCAACTGTTGTGAATCGTTTGTAATCGATACGGACTTCGTCCGGATGGATTAGGACGGGTCTCTACAGTTGGTATCAGAGCGGTGGTCTTAGCGAACCAGGTCTTACATTAGTGAGTCTAACTGATAGTCGTTAGAATGCATTAGTGAGTCTGGACTTCGACCGTGTCTGCATGTCAATAGTTTTGCTTATCATTTAGTGTCAAAAAATTAATTGCTTATCATCCTTAAAGTCTAGACACGTCTTACTGCCTCTATTGCATAGACAGTGTATAGATAAATTCATATCTTAGCATATCTGTTACTGTAACTTTGTCTGACAACTTCCGTAGATTCCTCCGTAACTTATGGGATTTTAGTATTATATATATACATATGTAAATTATGTATTGCAGGGTACTAATCTACATCCTATAATCTATTTCTTATCAAAAATCCTTCATCTGATCGTACGAGATGAATCCTGCAACTAGTTCGAGTTTCTCAGATTCCGATAACTATTTCGATAATTATTCCGGCAGCTATTCCGACATAGATGTTCGCCTAAGCTCCGAAAATAGCGTCATTGGCATGAATCAACCAATCAGCCATTATCAATTCATCTGATGGGTTCGTAGTCAACTTAATTAATGGAAACGCGCTGTAACGACCCTACTTTTTCCGTTATCTTTTACCGTTAAGTATTTAACGACCGTTAACTGTTATTCGTGCCACGTCATTTCTATGACCTATATTATTAATCTTGTAATAATATATTAATTATTATGTGTTATATGAATATTTGTATTCATATTTCAAGTTGTACGTTTCTACGTGTCGCGGGTTTCTATCCGGCGAATCTTTTCAGTTTTCCAACCAACGGTCGAGCTTTTGGGATTTTTAAGTCCTAAATATTTTAAATATGATATTTTAATGTCATATGACCATATATAGTGTTTATATATTTTATCCGTCGCATAGTTGTTATCTCTCCGAAAAATCAATTGCGTAGTAGCGTTTTCGCGTTTCGGGCTTCGATCGGACGTTCGGGCCACAAGCAATTAGTCATTTATCAATTTTGGGCCATAAAAGGGGCCCACCCTCTTGCTAGAGCCGGCCTAAACCCTCATGGAGGGGGGTATTGTGCCATTTTTCTAAACTTGGAGTTTTATGGAACAAAACCTAATTTCACTCTTCATTTCCCTCATTTCACCTTCTAATTTTTTTGTGTTTTCTCCTCTACTTCCTCTCTAGGCCGTCGCCTACCACCACCCAAAACATCATCACCATCAATTGATTTCTTGCTTGGAATTTAGGGCTTTCAACACAATCGGATTCTACTATTCGTTCTCTACGCGCCTATACTCTTTAATTGTTGATTAGGGTATAAACCCTAACCCTAACTTTTTGATTTTTATTATATTTTACTGTTTTTATATGTTATATTAATAGTATGATGCTTACATGTTATTGTATTGTTGATTATATGCGTAGAATTGCTCATTAATTCATGTTTTCGGTTTGATAATATTGGGACAGCAGCTTGTTCGTTGTTTTATGTAAATATAACTGATATAAAAGTGAAATTAAAGTGTTTAGATGAGTTCCTCTCATCAAGACATTAATTTTAGACTCCGGATTCATGTCGTTTCGATTCCCGGAGCTTAAGATATGATTAAAATGGTGTTTTGTAAAGATTAAATGGTGAAAACGAATTGGTTCAGTTATGGTCCGACTTTGTGACCATTTTTGGAGTCTTTAGGGTGTACTAGTGTGTTAGGATTGATGATGGGATGAACTTTCATGTTCGGGTCATCGAAATCCGAGCCACGGATCACCCGTTATGACTAAAATACGTTTTTGAGCGGATTAAAGGTACAAACTGATTTAGAGCTGTAAGTCACGACTTGGTGACTGTTCTTGGGATGTTCTTGAGCACACTAATGTGTCGGGTGGGTTGGTTAGGCGAAGATATATATAAGGCTCGTCGAAAACTGATTCCCGGGGCTCAAGTTATGACCCGATGAACTTTTGAATTAAAACTTATGGTTAAATATTAAAACTTATGATAAAAATAATGATTTTCATTATTGATTAATTACTTATGATATAAGAAGTAATTATTATCATTTAAGACTTATGATATATATTTATTATATCATTTAATTATTACTTATGATTTAATTAACATTTTAATTAAACTTATGATTAATAATACTTTTATTATTAATGAAAAATACTTATGATAAGTATTAAATTTATTTTATGAGAATATTATTTTAAGACTTATAATAAAGATTAAATAATTATTTAATTATTATAAGACTTAATTATTATTTAATTATGATCTAATTATTAAATACTTATGATTTAATAATTTTAATTAGAAACTTATGAAATGATTAATAATTCATTATTAATTAATAATACTTATGATATGATTTAAAATATATTTTTAATTAATAATACTTATATTATGACTAATATTTAATTAATTAATTAAATACTTATGTTATATTAATTATATCATTTAAACTTATCTTAACTTTAATAATTCATTTTTATTTAATTAAACTTATGTTATGACATAATTATACATATTTAACTTTAACTAACATTATAACTTATGTTATTATTATACTTTACACTTTTAAAATTAATGTTGACTATGTTTGACCAAGGTTGACTTTTGAGTTGACTTTCGGTTGACTTTGACTTTCAGTTGACTTCTGTTGACTTTCTAAATAAGGAAACTTTCCTAACTTCAAAACTTTCTAAAAATAGAACTTTCTAAATTTGGAAACTTTCCAAAAATAGAAACTTTCCAAAAATAGAAAACTTTCCAAAAATGGAAACCTGCTAAAAATAGAAACTTTCTAAAAATAGAAAGTGTGTGTCCGTACGCTGTTCCGATCAAACCGATGCATGTTGAGTGTTGTTCTATGTCTACTTGCAACATGTACAATAGCTATCATACTAAGACTTGACCTAAGTTAGTTATTTATATCGACCTGCTTTATTTATAGGTCGGCGTTGTGATCATTCATGATCACTTTACTTCATTTGCTGTTCGCATAATTGTGTGGTTACTTCGGTTGCTATTAAGGTGAGTTATAGTCCCATTTTTCTATTTTAAATCTTTTGGGATGAGAATACATGCAATTTATTTTATATTTTGGACACATGTGGAAGTTGGTTTAAATTATTCATTGTGAGTTGAACAAAAATATTCCCTAGTCTGGTAACTGTAATCACTGGTTTCTACTGGTGAACGCGAATCCTATGGATAGATCTATCGGGTTTGACAACCCCATTTCGAGCTAGTCGCGCTAGCAATTTATAATCGGAATGTTTAGTACTTCGTATTTAGTTGAAGATACACTTGTTCGGTGTATATTATTTATTGTGTTTGGCAAGGGTAAATAAAGGGTTAAGTGGTTACCAGGTGGCTCACGGAAAATGGAATAATGTTTTATTATATGTTTTCTAGCATATAATTTGGTGGTTTAAAAAGGAGTTTTATGTTTTCAAACATAAATTTTTATTGTTTAAATTAAATATTGTTTGCAATATTAAACCTATAATTCACTCAACATTTTTGTTGACAGTTACTCGCATGTTTTATTCTCAGGTTCATGATTGATTGCTTCCGCTGTGCTTAGAGAGTCTGCATATTTATGATGGCAGCTTTTGTTAAACATTAACTTGCATTCTATTTTGTTACATTAAATAGTGGTTGTTTGTTGACTTTATTTTGGTCAACTTTTGGTTAAAGTATTATTGTATAGTTTTTCTAAACTTATACATTTTAGTAGATTCCTTTATAGGAATTCATTTTTAAATAAAGAATGCAAGGTTGTTTTATTAAATTCATATAGAGTTTTGATCAAGCTGTGGGACCAAGTGACGGAGCCGTTAAGTGTTTTGATGGGGTCGTCACAGTTGGTATCAGAGCGTTGGTTGTAGGGATTTAGGCTGCATTGATGTCGTTACCCGAGTCAATAGGGTGCATTAGTGAGTCTAGTCTACAGCCCGGCCTATTATATATTATTATATGGGATTATTTGTATCGTGTTGGTATGTATATTGTTATTATACATACATTTTTATTATGTTCTGAATCCGGTAGGAACTCCCATTCCGATTTAAACGTATTCTCCGACTCATGCGAGTTCATCTTTTAAAGGAACACCTCGGTTAGTGAAACCGAGGGGGTGTCATTCTTGACTTCTGAAATTCTCGACATTTCTATGTCATAATTTGTGCTTATTGATATAACGTTTGAGTTACATTACGTGTTCTAGAATTCTAGGCATTTCTATGTCATCTATTATGGTTATGTATATGACTTTTGAGTTATATTGCGCGAGATGTCATTCTTGACTTCTAAAGGCTCGGCATTTCAATGTCAGCTATTGTGTTTGGGTATATAACATTTTTGTTATATTACGTGCCTTTGTGCCGTTGTGCCTATGTACTTTGGTTTTTGAAACGGAAAACGTCATTCTTGACTTTTAGAGATTCTTGGTACTTCGAAGACATTTTTATGACATCGTTACTCCTATTCATTACTTACGATGTCTTTGTCTCTTGTGCTATCCTTAGCACATTGTTAAGAAATTGTTTTAGGGAAATTGTGTTGAAATTCGAGGTTGACCACGTGTCCTGACCTTATGTAGTGATATTGGAATGGAACTATGAGTTAGTGAAATATAATGGCGTCAGGCCAACGTGATTATATTACGTTAATTCATAAGAAGTCCCAATATTGTGACATGAGGAATAGAAAGCGAGTCAAAGAAAATTTGTACACCACTCATTCGGAAATTCTAACGTTATTACATGAGTAAGGAAGATACTCATTATCTTATTTGTTGATATGCGAGAGACTCGTCTTAACCGAACTACCTACCCCATGTTTTATCATTTATAACTCGCTTGTTAGTGACAGTTTCGCACGTGAATAGTTTTGACCCAAGGACTTGTGTTCTGATAAAAGTCAAGACAATATTTAACTCATTGGTTTTCATGACCTCGTAGCATTTATTGATTAGATGTCGCAAGACGATTCAAGTCCATCACCCGAGCTTTAACGATCTTACTTCAACTCATAACCTCTGTAATGCGGATACCCTGCTTTTCATTAAAAATTTTACACATTTGTGTAATTGGGCGGTTCTCACGAGATTTATGGGCGAATAGAAGTAATGAAATATTTTGTCATGTATACTATTTATAAAATCATATATGTACGTATGAATTCAAAAGGACTAATTTACCCTTACCTATTTTGGCTAGTATACACTAAATTATACCGTCAAAATTATTTTAAAAACCACTCTTGTTGAGTTGTCTAGTTAACTCAAATTGATTTACGTAAAATGGTACACGTTGTACATACTTCTAAATTTACTAAGAGCTTCGTTCCATTTATGGGGTTACATCAGACGTTTAAAGTTTTTTTTTCAAAACTTCTTTGATTGATTACATTAGAATTTTCGCATTACTCTACAGAGTGTTTGGATCACAGTTCTTCTCATCCTCCGTTAAGGATGAAATTTACCATTAAGTTCGTTGATAGGAATTCTTACACCAGTTTGGATGCCGGTTTTATAGAATTTGTTGGAAAGTCTTTGCGCCCATAGAATTTTCCCTCTTATGGTTAGACATGGCCGAAGCACAGACCGATAAATCAAGTTTCTGGGGTGCACTCGATGGTCACCCTATTGTAGAAAAGGCGTTAGGTGGGTTTCTACCCCAACTGTTGTTATAATGGGTATCATGGATATATATTACTCTAGACCGTTTGAGTAGTTTCTACTCTCAATTTTCGTTGTCAACCGCAACACCCTCGTAAACGTCAATCCTAGGATTCAATACTTTGAGGTACACGAAATTATTTTTGGAGATTCATCTCACTTGGAGTCGACCATTCTTTATAACCCATGATTCGCGTTCTTTTCATCTATACATAAATTGAAGAAGAAGGAGGAATCCTAGATTTTCTCGCTCATTGTACCAGGAAGCTCACTCTCGTTGAAATATCACACCTATCGTACCTCTTCCTTTCGGAAATATAATGAAAATTTACTTTGGAGTCCATGATCCTCGTTAACTCCTTTGAGAGAATTGCCTTAAATATCTATGCCACCGATGTGACTACTCCATATTTATTTCTTCCTTCATTATTGCAACTGTATTTCATCTGTCCCAGTTCGTCCCCTTGGGGAGCTCCCGTTTTGTTCGTTGAGAAGAAAGATGGTTTGTTTCGTTTGTGTATTGATTATCGTGAATTGAACGAGCTTACTGTTAAAAAAAAAACCGTTACCCTCTTCCGAGAATTGATGATCTGTTCGATCAACTTCAAGGTTCGTCCGTTTACTCTAAGATTGATCTTCGTTCCGGTTATCACCAATTGCGCGTTAAAGAAACTGATATTCCGAAAACCGTTTTTTTCGTACCTGTTATGGTCACTTCGAATTCCTTGTTATGCCGTTCAGATTGACAAATGCACCTGCTGTGTTCATGGACCTCATGAACCGTGTGTGTAGACCCTATCTGGATAGATCCGTTATTGTTTTTATCGATGACATTCTTATTTATTCTAAGAGCGATGAAGAGCACGAAGAACATTTGAGGTTAGTGCTTGATCTGTTGAGAAAAGAAGAATTGTACGCTAAGTTCTCTAAGTGTGCTTTCGGATTAAGAGAAGTTCAATTTCCTCGGACATATTGTTAGTAAACAGGGAATACAAGTTGATCCTGCTAAGATTGAGGCGATTGAAAAGTGGGAAATTCTGAAAACTCCTACTCAGATTCGCCAGTTTCTAGGATTAGCAGGCTATTATAGAAGGTTCATTCAAGATTTTTCACGAGTAGCGAAGCCTCTGACTGCTTTAGCGCACAAGGGGAAGAAGTATGAGTGGAAGAATGAACAAGAGACTGCTTTCAGATTTTGAAGAAGAAGATGACCACCACTCCGATATTGTCACTACCTGAGAGTAATGATGATTTTGTTGTTTATTGTGATGCTTCGCGTCAAGGCTTTGGTTGCGTTTTGATGCAACGAAAGAAAGTTATTGCGTACGCATCACGTCAGTTGAAGATTCACGAGCAGAATTATTCAACTCATGATTTAGAGTTGGGAGCTGTTGTTTTTGCGCTTAAGATTTGGAGACGTTATTTGTATGGGGTTAAGAGTACTGTGTACACATATCACAAAAGTCTTCAACATATCCTCGATCAGAGACAGTTGAACATGAGACAACGCAGATGGATTGAGACGTTGAATGATTATGATTGTGAACTTTTATATCATCCAAGAAAGGCCAATGTTGTGGCCGATGCGTTAAGTCGCAAAGAGAGGGCTGAACCTCGCAGGTTTAGAGCCTTGAGCATGACCATTCGAACAAACCTCGCAAGGCAGATTCTTGCATCTCAACAAGAAGCCTTGAAGGATGGGAATTTTGTAACGGGAAGGTCCGAGGCTTGAGTAAACAGTTAGATGTACGAACCGATGGTACTCGGTATTTTGCGGGACATCTTTGGGTTCCGGAGTTTGGTGACCTACGACAACTTGTTTTAGATAAGGCTCATAAGTCTAGGTACTCTATTCATCCTGGTTCAGGAAAGATGCATCATGATCTTAAGGAGCTGTATTGGTGGCCTCATTTGAAGGCTGATGTGGCTACGTATGTGGCTAAGTGTTTGACCAGTGCTAAGATTATAGCTGAACATCAGAAACCGGTTGGACTTTTGGTGCAACCTGAAATTCCCGAGTGGAAGTGGGAAGGTATTACGATGGACTTCATTACGAAGTTACCAAGAGTTGTGGGTGGTTATGATACCATTTAGGTGATTGTTGACCGACTCGCTAATTCAACTCATTTCTTGCCAATTAAGGAAACAGATTCGATAGAGAAGCTTACCCGTTTGTATTTGAAGGAGATTGTTTCTAGACATGGTGTTCCCGTATCTATTATTTCGGACCGAGACAGTCGATTTACATCGAGGTTTTGGCGATCCTTACAGGAAGCTTTGGGAACTAAGTTTGATGTGAGCACCACTTATCATCCTCAGATGAAAGGTCATAGTGAAAGGACCATTCAAACGTTGGAAGACATGTTACGAGCATGCATCATTGATTTTGGTAATGGTTGGGATAAGTACTTGCCACTGGCTGAATTTTCTTATAATAATAGTTATCATGGAAGTATTAAAGCCGCACCGTTTGAAGCTCTGTATGGTAGAAAGTGTAGGTCTCCTATCTGTTGGAATGAGGTTGGGGATGCTCATCTCACAGGTCCAGAAATTATTCATGAGACTACCGAGAAGATCGTACAGATTAAGGAAAGATTGAGAACCGCCAGAAGTAGGCAAAAGAGTTATGCCAATAAGAGAAGGAACGATATTGAATTTCAGGTAGGCGACCGTGTTATGTTGAGGGAGTCACCTTGGAAAGGTGTAGTACGTTTTGGTAAAAGGGGAAAGTTGAATTCTCATTTTGTTGGACCATTTGAGATTATTGAGAGAGTTGGACGGTGGCTTATCGTTTGAAGGAGCCACAAGAGCTTAGCGCTTTTCATAACGTTTTCATGTATCGAACTTGAAGAAGTGTTTGGCCGAGGCCAATGAAACCATTCTTTTTGATGAACTTCATGTTGTTAAACAACTCCATTTTTGAGGAACCGGTTGAGATTATGGATCGAGAGGCTAAGACTCTTAAGCAGAGTAGAATTCCTATTGTTCGAGTTAGATGGAACGCCAGACGCGGTCCCAAGTTCACTTGGGAGCGTGGAGGTCATATAAGGCAGAAGTACCCGCATTTGTTCCCAGATGCCGAGTCAACCCTGCACCTGCTTAAATTTCGGGACGAAATTTCCGTAACGAAAACGCGCTGTAACGACCCTACTTTTTCCGTTATCTTTTACCGTTAAGTATTTAACGACCGTTAACTGTTATTCGTGCCACGTCATTTCTATGACCTATATTATTAATCTTGTAATAATATATTAATTATTATGTGTTATATGAATATTTGTATTCATATTTCAAGTTGTACGTTTCTACGTGTCGCGGGTTTCTATCCGGCGAATCTTTTCAGTTTTCCAACCAACGGTCGAGCTTTTGGGATTTTTAAGTCCTAAATATTTTAAATATGATATTTTAATGTCATATGACCATATATAGTGTTTATATATTTTATCCGTCGCATAGTTGTTATCTCTCCGAAAAATCAATTGCGTAGTAGCGTTTTCGCGTTTCGGGCTTCGATCGGACGTTCGGGCCACAAGCAATTAGTCATTTATCAATTTTGGGCCATAAAAGGGGCCCACCCTCTTGCTAGAGCCGGCCTAAACCCTCATGGAGGGGGGTATTGTGCCATTTTTCTAAACTTGGAGTTTTATGGAACAAAACCTAATTTCACTCTTCATTTCCCTCATTTCACCTTCTAATTTTTTTGTGTTTTCTCCTCTACTTCCTCTCTAGGCCGTCGCCTACCACCACCCAAAACATCATCACCATCAATTGATTTCTTGCTTGGAATTTAGGGCTTTCAACACAATCGGATTCTACTATTCGTTCTCTACGCGCCTATACTCTTTAATTGTTGATTAGGGTATAAACCCTAACCCTAACTTTTTGATTTTTATTATATTTTACTGTTTTTATATGTTATATTAATAGTATGATGCTTACATGTTATTGTATTGTTGATTATATGCGTAGAATTGCTCATTAATTCATGTTTTCGGTTTGATAATATTGGGACAGCAGCTTGTTCGTTGTTTTATGTAAATATAACTGATATAAAAGTGAAATTAAAGTGTTTAGATGAGTTCCTCTCATCAAGACATTAATTTTAGACTCCGGATTCATGTCGTTTCGATTCCCGGAGCTTAAGATATGATTAAAATGGTGTTTTGTAAAGATTAAATGGTGAAAACGAATTGGTTCAGTTATGGTCCGACTTTGTGACCATTTTTGGAGTCTTTAGGGTGTACTAGTGTGTTAGGATTGATGATGGGATGAACTTTCATGTTCGGGTCATCGAAATCCGAGCCACGGATCACCCGTTATGACTAAAATACGTTTTTGAGCGGATTAAAGGTACAAACTGATTTAGAGCTGTAAGTCACGACTTGGTGACTGTTCTTGGGATGTTCTTGAGCACACTAATGTGTCGGGTGGGTTGGTTAGGCGAAGATATATATAAGGCTCGTCGAAAACTGATTCCCGGGGCTCAAGTTATGACCCGATGAACTTTTGAATTAAAACTTATGGTTAAATATTAAAACTTATGATAAAAATAATGATTTTCATTATTGATTAATTACTTATGATATAAGAAGTAATTATTATCATTTAAGACTTATGATATATATTTATTATATCATTTAATTATTACTTATGATTTAATTAACATTTTAATTAAACTTATGATTAATAATACTTTTATTATTAATGAAAAATACTTATGATAAGTATTAAATTTATTTTATGAGAATATTATTTTAAGACTTATAATAAAGATTAAATAATTATTTAATTATTATAAGACTTAATTATTATTTAATTATGATCTAATTATTAAATACTTATGATTTAATAATTTTAATTAGAAACTTATGAAATGATTAATAATTCATTATTAATTAATAATACTTATGATATGATTTAAAATATATTTTTAATTAATAATACTTATATTATGACTAATATTTAATTAATTAATTAAATACTTATGTTATATTAATTATATCATTTAAACTTATCTTAACTTTAATAATTCATTTTTATTTAATTAAACTTATGTTATGACATAATTATACATATTTAACTTTAACTAACATTATAACTTATGTTATTATTATACTTTACACTTTTAAAATTAATGTTGACTATGTTTGACCAAGGTTGACTTTTGAGTTGACTTTCGGTTGACTTTGACTTTCAGTTGACTTCTGTTGACTTTCTAAATAAGGAAACTTTCCTAACTTCAAAACTTTCTAAAAATAGAACTTTCTAAATTTGGAAACTTTCCAAAAATAGAAACTTTCCAAAAATAGAAAACTTTCCAAAAATGGAAACCTGCTAAAAATAGAAACTTTCTAAAAATAGAAAGTGTGTGTCCGTACGCTGTTCCGATCAAACCGATGCATGTTGAGTGTTGTTCTATGTCTACTTGCAACATGTATAATAGCTATCATACTAAGACTTGACCTAAGTTAGTTATTTATATCGACCTGCTTTATTTATAGGTCGGCGTTGTGATCATTCATGATCACTTTACTTCATTTGCTGTTCGCATAATTGTGTGGTTACTTCGGTTGCTATTAAGGTGAGTTATAGTCCCATTTTTCTATTTTAAATCTTTTGGGATGAGAATACATGCAATTTATTTTATATTTTGGACACATGTGGAAGTTGGTTTAAATTATTCATTGTGAGTTGAACAAAAATATTCCCTAGTCTGGTAACTGTAATCACTGGTTTCTACTGGTGAACGCGAATCCTATGGATAGATCTATCGGGTTTGACAACCCCATTTCGAGCTAGTCGCGCTAGCAATTTATAATCGGAATGTTTAGTACTTCGTATTTAGTTGAAGATACACTTGTTCGGTGTATATTATTTATTGTGTTTGGCAAGGGTAAATAAAGGGTTAAGTGGTTACCAGGTGGCTCACGGAAAATGGAATAATGTTTTATTATATGTTTTCTAGCATATAATTTGGTGGTTTAAAAAGGAGTTTTATGTTTTCAAACATAAATTTTTATTGTTTAAATTAAATATTGTTTGCAATATTAAACCTATAATTCACTCAACATTTTTGTTGACAGTTACTCGCATGTTTTATTCTCAGGTTCATGATTGATTGCTTCCGCTGTGCTTAGAGAGTCTGCATATTTATGATGGCAGCTTTTGTTAAACATTAACTTGCATTCTATTTTGTTACATTAAATAGTGGTTGTTTGTTGACTTTATTTTGGTCAACTTTTGGTTAAAGTATTATTGTATAGTTTTTCTAAACTTATACATTTTAGTAGATTCCTTTATAGGAATTCATTTTTAAATAAAGAATGCAAGGTTGTTTTATTAAATTCATATAGAGTTTTGATCAAGCTGTGGGACCAAGTGACGGAGCCGTTAAGTGTTTTGACGGGGTCGTCACACGCGCAGAAGGCAATCCCTTCCACCAACCGAATTCACCTCTTGACAATGAACCTGAAGCGTTTACCAGCGAACCTGTTCGAGACACCATTTTCAGTCTCATTTCCAGAGTAACTCGACAAGATTATATTCTATCCACAATTCTGAACGTTATTCATCCGCTCGTTCCGACCGACAATCATCCTGGAGTACTAAGTCAACGAACTTCGCGCTCGAATAATCAATTCGGAGAATATGGTACAAAATGTACCAGCTTCAGCAACATCACCGACACCAACAGTACAATCAATACCAGCACCAGTACCATCAACAATCCATGCTTCAATATCATCATCTGTACTTTGAGTATGATTTCCGTTCTACGTATCGTTATACCTCAGTTATCTTCGTTCGACATGGCGAATATGTAATCTCTAAAGTTTTAGAGATTATTTATTCTAGTTCCAACCAAAAAGCAAATGAGTTTAATATCATATTAACTCATTAAATCCATGAATACATCTGAAGAAAATATATATGTATATATGTTTTCATAAAGATTGTAATTAAAAATTCTCTTGTACAAACTGTTAATGGTGAAAATATTTTAACGGGTAGGTAATACCCGAGGACTATTTAAATTTCACATTAATAAGTTACAATGTACGTTCTTCGAATCTGTTTCAACAGTCATATACTATCCTACTTACATCCACCGATATACAAATCCGTTCACCACAGAATAACCATATTCATCCAATTACATATTTGGATTTTGACCTGTCAGAATCCAATAAGTGGCATAATGAAGAAATAATGGACAAAATAAAAATTGATTAGAAACAGATTAATTAACAATACGAAGTTCTATTAAGAATCCACGCTAACAAAATCCTAGCTAACTGTTCCTATATGACTATTTCCTTAAAATATACTAGTTTTGGTGGAACTATTGAACTATTGGGATTATTGGATTACTATCATGGACAATTAAAAAGTATTAAAAGAGTAGGAAATATTAAATACAACACTTTTCGATTTAAAAAGATTTTAAATAAATTACATCTACTACAGTTAAATATTTCCTCAAGTTGCCACTTGATTTCATCTTAAACTTCATTTGTATCTAGACGATTACAATCAACGTTTAAACCTTTCATGATTCTTGAAAACACCTCAATCGAGAGTATGAACCAACCGCACTTCATCTACGGAAGAAGAGATTGACGCATATAGTTATGCACCTGAAAATATTAGGAACCTGAGAAAAACGTTTAACCCGTATCTGTGTTAGCTCCTTTAGCATTATTAATACCCAAAAATAACTTGGTAATCCCTTTCAAAGTAGCAAATTTTGTCACAGCTCCAGCAAGTCAACTTCGACTTTTCATTCGGAGTAGCCTTACTATAATCCTGATATATACAATTACCCTTTTTATACCGGAGGATTCTTTTATATTCCACCACATTACCAGCAAATGTACCAGCAACCTTGTCGCTCCATAGTTTAAATTCCTCCGACAAATCACTATATTTATCAATTGAAGTCTCGTCATGTAATCATCCGCATCTTGTAACAAGAACTGCCATAACAATTACCAGGAATCAGCAATCAGTACTTTGAAAACTCACCGCATATCTACATCAACAGTTATATGTATAACATTTATCTTTTAGAATTATGACCTTTCATTATGAAATTCTGAAAAAGCACTCAGACTACAAATCAATGCTCTGAATGTTGAAAAAGCTGAATGAAGCAGCAGAAATCGTAAACAACCGTAAATGACCTTAATCATCGGAAGTTTGATGATAAAGAATAGTATGTTGGAAAAGCTCAAAAAAGTTGGAACTGGAAAACGGATTGAGCTAACCACGAAGGAGACCAAGGACAAATACAAGGACCATACCATATATTCAAAGAATCCAGATAATTTTGAATCCGATGAAACCTTCAACGAATATCTTGCTCTGTACTCATGTAAAAATCTTGCGGAAAATCTTCCTCATCAACCATCGAACTTAGAAATTCCAAAATATCATCATAAATGTCTTCGATATTTCTGAAGATATTTTCATGAATATTCTCGTCCGAAATTAATTATCTCTCCGCGCTATCTGTATTATATCATAAAAGGAAACTGTTTTAGTTTCTATATTCTGTGAACCTTCAAATTTAAAATATGAATGTTTTGAAGTAGTGTTGGAAACTGATGCATGAATTAGCATAATATAATGACACTTGATCAACGTGATTATATTACAGTAAGTCATGCTGAGTTTCTAATGGAACGTGATGATTCACAGACCCTAACGTCATCATGTGCCATGTTACATAACTCTTTCATTCTACTTAACTCCTGAACAAATCCAGAAAATGTGTTCTTGATGGTTATATCTTCCGTGATGTTGATAAATTTGAAAATCAAATCGTGCTATCACGTTCCTTCATGTTTAGAACATTATAATCATTTGAAACTCTATATCTACGAATTCTGGACCATTATTCGTTTGACTTAGAGTCGGGAAGAGAAAACAAAAGCATAGGGCTTTGAAATTTAAGGGAGAATATAAAGCCCGATAACAACACATAAATTACAAACCGTGTATATCAATGTTTATCGCAACATAAAGACATGGGAGAATTAAAAATATTAAAATCCCAAGGGCGAAGTAGAAGAAAGCAGATTCCTCTGGTGGAAGTTGGAAAAGGAGAATGATTATTGCGAAAGTAAGGATGAGGACAAGGATCAGAACTAGATTAAGCATTTTCAGAATCTTTTGGATGTATGAGACAAGAAGGAAAGTATAGGAATGATGAGAATAATGGAACGGAAGAGTTTAATTTATAATGGAAATATCAGACAGAGTAATAAAGACAGATCACCGTATTTAATTATAGAGATCTTAATTTTCTTATTCGCCGAAGGATCAAATCTTTTAGAATTCGAAGATTTTCTTTAAATTCCTTAAAATCTGTAAATCAACCATGACTACGTCACCGGTTAAGACAAATCCGCATTTACTCATCTAAATCTTTTGTGACACCTTCATTCGTACGTTTCACATAATCGAATCATTTTGTCTATATTAATCAATAATGATAAAACTCTATCTATCGACTCATATTCGTCATAAAAACATTTTTTTGTTAGCCATGACGACCTCACTCAAATTTCGGGACGAAATTTCTTTAACGGGTAGGTACTGTGATGATCCGGGAATTTCTGACCAAATTTAAACTTAATCTTATATGATTTCAACACGATAAGCAAAGTCTGTAAAATTGAATCTCTAAAATTTTGGAGCAGTTTACATGAAACCATTTAACCTTTGACTATTCCCGACGATTCACGAACTATTGTGTGTAAATAATTATGTAGATATATATATATATATATATATATATATATATATATATATATATATATATATATATATATATATGTAAATACAAATGAATGTATATATATAATAATCTAAATTAATAAAATACACTTTAACCAAGTTGGAATTAAAAATTATAAAATAATAGACGATATAATAAAATTATTATTAAAATAAATCTATATATACAAATATATAGATATGGCTTCGAAGTTGTAACACTCATTGGTCAGTCAATTGTTATTGAACAAAGTTAAATAAATAAATACTTATGAAGACACAATATATAATCGTAAATTATTATATAATATTTACATAACTTTTATACATAATTATTATATGAATATTGTAATAAGTTATAAATATCACATATATAAATTTATAATAATTATTTACATAAAAATAATTACAAGTTAAGAATATAGTTATTATATTAAAATAATGTTGGTATTTTTATTATTATCATCAATATTAATATCATAAATACTATTAATTTATTATAATATGAATATATAACATTTGAATTATTTAATTTGTTAGGTCATTATTAATATCACCAATATTATTAATATTTTTTTTAACATATATTATTATAAATTATCATTTATTATTAACATTGTTATTACTATTATTATTGTAAACATATTTTGTTATATATAAAATTATTACTAATAATCCTATTATTATTATTAATTTAACTACAGCACAAAGATGAAAAAAAAAATAAAGAATAAATAAATATATATTGAATTAGTAAAAATTAGTCAAAAGAAAATAGTACAGACAAATTGAAATCATGTGGTACGTTTTTTTCTTCAATTTCTGTTATTAGTCTTCTTCTCCTTTATTTTTTTGTTGTTTCTGTTTTGTTTCTTACTGCCTCTTTTATTCTATCAATTTTCTATCTATAATTATCCAGCGAGCTATTCTGTATTAGGGACCAACTCAATCAATTCTTCATTTCCACACTGCCAATTAAAAACAATTACTGTAATTTTTAGATTAAAAATTATATAAGAAAAAGGGAGGAACGAGTCGCGTATTATGTTCTTGATTTTTTTACCAAAATACAAATTTGAATCATTGGTAAAAATCTAAAAGTGCAGAGTTGTTTGGAAGAATCAAACCAAACTATCTGCAAGTTTTCATGTCATAATTCACGAAATCAGGGATTAATTTTGGAGTCAAACTTTCGAATTTAAAAAGTCAACAAATTGTTCTTCATTAAATTCGAATTCGTTCTTGAGTTTATGAAACAATTAATGATTTAGATAGTTTCTATGAACGCGCTTCAAACTATTTCATGTTATAAGCATAGCCTATTATGTGATTAAAATCGAAAATCGATTTTTTTTTTAAACCGTCGCGAACAGCATACAGGGACTGTTCTATATATATTTTTTTTGTTTTGTTTTGTCTTCAATTCACGAAAGAACCAATAGAGGTTGAATGTATTTCGTTTTGATAGTCCTACAATCTAATTATTTATCAATTGATTTTGGTTTGGGTCTGTGGAGTTAAGAGGAAGAAGGAGGAGTAGTAAACAGATAGGAAACCATTATATATAATTATGTGACGGGCTTAAAACAGATAAGAAGCAATAGAGAGGTGGTCTGGGCGTGTGTTGTGTAGCAAGTGGTCTCGGGTTCGAGTCCCGCTGGTGACATCTTGTTATTTTTTTTCCAGCCATTTTGAGAGGTAGTGGCCTTTATATTTATTATTATTATTATTATTTATTATTATTATTATTATTATTATTATTTATTGTTATTATTATTATTAGTTGTCGTTATTATTATTATGATAACTGTTGTTACTCCTAAAATGATAGAAGTACTATTATTATTAATCACCTTAAGAGATATTATTATTATAATTATTAAAATAAGTATTATAGTTACAATTACAATTAAGATTTTTTTTTATTATTGCTATTACTAACATTATTATCCTTACTAGTAATATCATTGTGTAGTATCCTTATAAAGGCTAACATTATTAATAAAAAGATTGTTGTTGTTATTATTATAAACATTAAGTATTATGTATTTTTATCAAAGGTATTATTTTCGTTACAGTTATTATCAAACTTTTCGTTCATTTAAAAACTACAATTATTATCATTATTATTAACAAAGTTATTATTATTATTATTAGTAAATCATTATTTTTATCAAAAACTATCTTTCAAGTAGATAAATACTTTATGCATAAATATACTCTTTACATATACTATAATTATAATAAAACTTCATATAACTATATATCTCAAATTTATTAAGATCATTTATATAAATACTTATAAAATGACAAACTATCGATTTCAAATGTAACACTAAATAATTACGATTATAAATATGGACATATTAATATAACTATACAAATAATAAATCAATTTGAATATATACACAAATCAACTATACATAATATATAAATTAAAATATAATAAAAAATAATTATTCGATTACTATTATATATATATATATATATATATATATATATATATATATATATATATATATATATATATATATATTAATGAATATACAAATGATATAGGTTCGTGAATCCGAGGCCAATCCTGCATTGTTCCGTTGTTCAATATAGTCATATGTATTTTTACTACAAAATACAGTATTGTGAGTTTCATTTGCTCCCTTTTACTCTTTACATTTTTGGGCTGAGAATACATGCAAATGTTTTATTAACTGTTTTACAATATTTATATGCGTGAGTTTCATTTACCTTTTTACCCTTTATATTTTTGGGCTGAGAATACATGCGCAACTTTTATAACTGTTTTACGAAATAGACACAAGTAATCGAAATTATGTTCTATGGTTGAATGATCGAAACTGAATATGGCCCTTTTTATTAAGTCTGGTAATCTAAGAATTAGGGAACAGACACCCTAATTGGCGCGAACTCTAAAGATAGATCTATCGGGCCCAACAAGCCCCATCCAAAGTACCGGATGCTTTAGTACTTCGAAATTTATATCATGTCCGAAGGAGGATCCCGGAATGATGGGGATATTCTTATATGCATATTGTGAATGTCGGTTACCAGGTGTTCAATCCATATGAATGATATTTTTTTCTCTATGCATGGGACGTATGATTATGAGAAATGGAAGTATGAAATCTTGTGGTCTATTAAAATTATGAAATGATTCTTTATGATAAACTAATAAACTCACCAACCTTTTGGTTGACACTTTAAAGCATGTTTATTCTCAGGTACGAAAGAAATCTTCCGCTGTGCATTTGCTCATATTAGAGATATTACTTGGAGTCATTCATGACATATTTCAAAAGATGTTGCATTCGAGTCGTTGAGTTCATCAAGATTATTATTAAGTCAATTATATTTGGATATATTATGAAATGCTTTACATGCCTGTCAACTGTCGATGTAACGAAAGTTTGTCTTTTAAAAACGAATGCAATGTTTGTAAAATTTATCATATAGAGGTCAATTACCTCGCGATGTAATCAACTGTTGTGAATCGTTTGTAATCGATATGGACTTCGTCCGGATGGATTAGGACGGGTCTCTACAGTTGGTATCAGAGCGGTGGTCTTAGCGAACCAGGTCTTACATTAGTGAGTCTAACTGATAGTCGTTAGAATGCATTAGTGAGTCTGGACTTCGACCGTGTCTGCATGTCAAAAGTTTTGCTTATCATTTAGTGTCGAAAAATTAATTGCTTATCATCCTTAAAGTCTAGACACGTCTTACTGCCTCTATTGCATAGACAGTGTATAGATAAATTCATATCTTAGCGTATCTGTTACTGTAACTTTGCCTGACAACTTCCGTAGATTCCTCCGTAACTTATGGGATTTTAGTATTATATATATACATATGTAAATTATGTATTGCAGGGTACTAATCTACATCCTATAATCTATTTCTTATTAAAAATCCTTCATCTGATCGTACGAGATGAATCCTGCAACTAGTTCGAGTTTCTCAGATTCCGATAACTATTTCGATAATTATTCCGGCAGCTATTCCGACATAGATGTTCGCCTAAGCTCCGAAAATAGCGTCATTGGCATGAATCAACCAATCAGCCATTATCAATTCATCTGATGGGTTCGTAGTCAACTTAATTAATGGAAACGCGCAGAAGGCAATCCCTTCCACCAACCGAATTCACCTCTTGACAATGAACCTGAAGCGTTTACCGGCGAACCTGTTCGAGACACCATTTTCAGTCTCATTTCCAGAGTAACTCGACAAGATTATATTCTATCCACAATTCTGAACGTTATTCATCCGCTCGTTCCGACCGACAATCATCCTGGAGTACTAAGTCAACGAACTTCGCGCTCGAATAATCAATTCGGAGAATATGGTACAAAATGTACCAGCTTCAGCAACATCACCGGCACCAACAGTACAATCAATACCAGCACCAGTACCATCAACAATCCATGCTTCAATATCATCATCTGTACTTTGAGTATGATTTCCGTTCTACGTATCATTATACCTCAGTTATCTTCGTTCGATATGGCGAATATGTAATCTCTAAAGTTTTAGAGATTATTTATTCTAGTTCCAACCAAAAAGCAAATGAGTTTAATATCATATTAACTCATTAAATCCATGAATACATCTGAAGAAAATATATATGTATATATGTTTTCATAAAGATTGTAATTAAAAATTCTCTTGTACAAACTGTTAATGGTGAAAATATTTTAACGGGTAGGTAATACCCGAGGACTATTTAAATTTCACATTAATAAGTTACAATGTACGTTCTTTGAATCTGTTTCAACAGTCATATACTATCCTACTTACATCCACTGATATACAAATCCGTTCACCACAGAATAACCATATTCATCCAATTACATATTTGGATTTTGACCTGTCAGAATCCAATAAGTGGCATAATGAAGAAATAATGGACACAATAAAAATTGATTAGAAACAGATTAATTAACAATACGAAGTTCTATTAAGAATCCACGCTAACAAAATCCTAGCTAACTGTTCCTATATGACTATTTCCTTAAAATATACTAGTTTTGGTGGAACTATTGAACTATTGGGATTATTGGATTACTATCATGGACAATTAAAAAGTATTAAAAGAGTAGGAAATATTAAATACAACACTTTTCGATTTAAAAAGATTTTAAATAAATTACATCTACTACAGTTAAATATTTCCTCAAGTTGCCACTTGATTTCATCTTAAACTTCATTTGTATCTAGACGATTACAATCAACGTTTAAACCTTTCATGATTCTTGAAAACACCTCAATCGAGAGTATGAACCAACCGCACTTCATCTACGGAAGAAGAGATTGACGCATATAGTTATGCACCTGAAAATATTAGGAACCTGAGAAAAACGTTTAACCCGTATCTGTGTTAGCTCCTTTAGCATTATTAATACCCAAAAATAACTTGGTAATCCCTTTCAAAGTAGCAAATTTTGTCACAGCTCCAGCAAGTCAACTTCGACTTTTCATTCGGAGTAGCCTTACTATAATCCTGATATATACAATTACCCTTTTTATACCGGAGGATTCTTTTATATTCCACCACATTACCAGCAAATGTACCAGCAACCTTGTCACTCCTTAGTTTAAATTCCTCCGACAAATCACTATATTTATCAATTGAAGTCTCGTCATGTAATCATCCGCATCTTGTAACAAGAACTGCCATAACAATTACCAGGAATCAGCAATCAGTACTTTGAAAACTCACCGCATATCTACATCAACAGTTATATGTATAACATTTATCTTTTAGAATTATGACCTTTCATTATGAAATTCTGAAAAGCACTCAGTCTACAAATCAATGCTCTGAATGTTGAAAAAGCTGAATGAAGCAGCAGAAACCGTAGACAACCGTAAATGACCTTAATCATCGGAAGTTTGATGATAAAGAATAGTATGTTGGAAAAGCTCAGAAAAGTTGGAACTGGAAAATGGATTGAGCTAACCACAAAGGAGACCAAGGACAAATACAAGGACCATACCATATATTCAAAGAATCCAGGTAATTTTGAATCCGATGAAACCTTCAACGAATATCTTGCTCTGTACTCATGTAAAAATCTTGCGAAAAATCTTCCTCATCAACCATCGAACTTAGAAATTCCAAAATATCATCATAAATGTCTTCGATATTTCTGAAGATATTTTCATGAATATTCTCGTTCGAAATTAATTATCTCTCCGCGCTATCTGTATTATATCATAAAAGGAAACTGTTTTAGTTTCTATATTCTGTGAACCTTCAAATTTAAAATATGAATGTTTTGAAGTAGTGTTGGAAACTGATGCATGAATTAGCATAATATAATGACACTTGATCAACGTGATTATATTACAGTAAGTCATGCTGAGTTTCTAATGGAACGTGATGATTCACAGACCCTAACGTCATCATGTGCCATGTTACATAACTCTTTCATTCTACTTAACTCCTGAACAAATCCAGAAAATGTGTTCTTGATGGTTCTATCTTCCGTGATGTTGATAAATTTGAAAATCAAATCGTGCTATCACGTTCCTTCATGTTTAGAACATTATAATCATTTGAAACTCTATATCTACGAATTCTGGACCATTATTCGTTTGACTTAGAGTCGGGAAGAGAAAACAAAAGCATAGGGCTTTGAAATTTAAGGGAGAATATAAAGCCCGATAACAACACATAAATTACAAACCGTGTATATCAATGTTTATCGCAACATAAAGACACGAGAGAATTAAAAATATTAAAATCCCAAGGGCGAAGTAGAAGAAAGCAGATTCCTCTGGTGAAAGTTGGAAAAGGAGAATGGTTATTGCGAAAGTAAGGATGAGGACAAGGATCAGAACTAGATTAAGCATTTTCAGAATCTTTTGGATGTATGAGACAAGAAGGAAAGTATAGGAATGATGAGAATAATGAAACGGAAGAGTTTAATTTATAATGGAAATATCAGACAGAGTAATAAAGACAGATCACCGTATTTAATTATAGAGATCTTAATTTTCTTATTCGCCGAAGGATCAAATCTTTTAGAATTCGAAGATTTTCTTTAAATTCCTTAAAATCTGTAAATCAACCATGACTACGTCACCGGTTAAGACAAATCCGCATTTACTCATCTAAATCTTTTGTGACAGCTTCATTCGTACGTTTCACATAATCGAATCATTTTGTCTATATTAATCAATAATGATAAAACTCTATCTATCGACTCATATTCGTCATAAAAACATTTTTTTGTTAGCCATGACGACCTCACTCAAATTTCGGGACGAAATTTCTTTAACGGGTAGGTACTGTGATGATCCGGGAATTTCTGACCAAATTTAAACTTAATCTTATATGATTTCAACACGATAAGCAAAGTCTGTAAAATTGAATCTCTAAAATTTTGGAACAGTTTACATGAAACCATTTAACCTTTGACTACTCCCGACGATTCACGAACTATTGTGTGTAAATAATTATGTAGATATATATATATATATATATATATATATATATATATATATATATATATATATATATATATATATGTAAATACAAATGAATGTATATATATAATAATCTAAATTAATAAAATACACTTTAACCAAGTTGGAATTAAAAATTATAAAATAATAGACGATATAATAAAATTATTATTAAAATAAATCTATATATACAAATATATAGATATGGCTTCGAAGTTGTAACACTCATTGGTCAGTCAATTGTTATTGAACAAAGTTAAATAAATAAATACTTATGAAGACACAATATATAATCGTAAATTATTATATAATATTTACATAACTTTTATACATAATTATTATATGAATATTGTAATAAGTTATAAATATCACATATATAAATTTATAATAATTATTTACATAAAAATAATTACAAGTTAAGAATATAGTTATTATATTAAAATAATGTTGGTATTTTTATTATTATCATCAATATTAATATCATAAATACTATTAATTTATTATAATATGAATATATAACATTTGAAATATTTAATTTGTTAGGTCATTATTAATATCACCAATATTATTAATATTTTTTTTAACATATATTATTATAAATTATCATTTATTATTAACATTGTTATTACTATTATTATTGTAAACATATTTTGTTATATATAAAATTATTACTAATAATCCTATTATTATTATTAATTTAACTACAGCACAAAGATGAAAAAAAAAAGAATAAATAAATATATATTGAATTAGTAAAAATTAGTCAAAAGAAAATAGTACAGACAAATTGAAATCATGTGGTATGTTTTTTTCTTCAATTTCTGTTATTAGTCTTCTTCTCCTTTATTTTTTTGTTGTTTCTGTTTTGTTTCTTACTGCCTCTTTTATTCTATCAATTTTCTATCTATAATTATCCAGCGAGCTATTCTGTATTAGGGACCAACTCAATCAATTCTTCATTTCCACACTGCCAATTAAAAATAATTACTGTAATTTTTAGATTAAAAATTATATAAGAAAAAGGGAGGAACGAGTCACGTATTATGTTCTTGATTTTTTTTACCAAAATACAAATTTGAATCATTGGTAAAAATCTAAAAGTGCAGAGTTGTTTGGAAGAATCAAACCAAACTATCTGCAAGTTTTCATGTCATAATTCACGAAATCAGGGATTAATTTTGGAGTCAAACTTTCGAATTTAAAAAGTCAACAAATTGTTCTTCATTAAATTCGAATTCGTTCTTGAGTTTATGAAACAATTGATGATTTAGATAGTTTCTATGAACGCGCTTCAAATTATTTCATGTTATAAGCATAGCCTATTATGTGATTAAAATCGAAAATCGAATTTTTTTTTTAAAACCGTCGCGAACAGCATACAGGGACTGTTCTATATATATATTTTTTTGTTTGTTTTGTTTTGTCTTCAATTCACGAAAGAACCAATAGAGGCTGAATGTATTTCATTTTGATAGTCCTACAATCTAATTATTTATCAATTGATTTTGGTTTGGGTCTGTGGAGTTAAGAGGAAGAAGGAGGAGTAGTAAACAGATAGGAAACCATTATATATAATTATGTGACGGGGTTAAAACAGATAAGAAGCAATGGAAAGGTGGTCTGGGCGTGTGTTGTGTAGCAAGTGGTCTCGGGTTCGAGTCCCGATGGTGACATCTTGTTATTTTTTTTCCAGCCATTTTGAGAGGTAGTGGCCTTTATATTTATTATTATTATTATTTATTATTATTATTATTATTATTATTATTATTATTATTTATTGTTATTATTATTATTAGTTGTCGTTATTATTATTATGATAACTGTTGTTACTCCTAAAATGATAGAAGTACTATTATTATTAATCACCTTAAGAGATATTATTATTATAATTATTAAAATAAGTATTATAGTTACAATTACAATTAAGATTTTTTTTTATTATTGCTATTACTAACATTATTATCCTTACTAGTAATATCATTGTGTAGTATCGTTATAAAGGCTAACATTATTAATAAAAAGATTGTTGTTGTTATTATTATAAACATTAAGTATTATGTATTTTTCATCAAAGGTATTATTTTCGTTACAGTTATTATCAAACTTTTCGTTCATTTAAAAACTACAATTATTATCATTATTATTAACAAAGTTATTATTATTATTATTAGTAAATCATTATTTTTATCAAAAACTATCTTTCAAGTAGATAAATACTTTATGCATAAATATACTCTTTACATATACTATAATTATAATAAAACTTCATATAACTATATATCTCAAATTTATTAAGATCATTTATATAAATACTTATAAAATGACAAACTATCGATTTCAAATGTAACACTAAATAATTACGATTATAAATATGGACATATTAATATAACTATACAAATAATAAATCAATTTGAATATATACACAAATCAACTATACATAATATATAAATTAAAATATAATAAAAAAAATAATTATTCGATTACTATATATATATATATATATATATATATATATATATATATATATATATATATATATATATATATTAATGAATATACAAATGATATAGGTTCGTGAATCCGAGGCCAATCCTGCATTGTTCCGTTGTTCAATATAGTCATATGTATTTTTACTACAAAATACAGTATTGTGAGTTTCATTTGCTCCCTTTTACTCTTTACATTTTTGGGCTGAGAATACATGCAAATGCTTTATTAACTGTTTTACAATATTTATATGCGTGAGTTTCATTTACCTTTTTATCCTTTATATTTTTGGGCTGAGAATACATGCGCAACTTTTATAACTGTTTTACGAAATAGACACAAGTAATCGAAATTACGTTCTATGGTTGAATGATCGAAACTGAATATGCCCCTTTTTATTAAGTCTGGTAATCTAAGAATTAGGGAACAGACACCCTAATTGGCGCGAACTCTAAAGATAGATCTATCGGGCCCAACAAGCCCCATCCAAAGTACCGGATGCTTTAGTACTTCAAAATTTATATCATGTCCGAAGGAGGATCCCGGAATGATGGGGATATTCTTATATGCATATTGTGAATGTCGGTTACCAGGTGTTCAATCCATATGAATGATATTTTTGTCTTTATGCATGGGACGTATGATTATGAGAAATGGAAGTATGAAATCTTGTGGTCTATTAAAATTATGAAATGATTCTTTATGATAAACTAATGAACTCACCAACCTTTTGGTTGACACTTTAAAGCATGTTTATTCTCAGGTACGAAAGAAATCTTCCGCTGTGCATTTGCTCATATTAGAGATATTACTTGGAGTCATTCATGACATATTTCAAAAGATGTTGCATTCGAGTCGTTGAGTTCATCAAGATTATTATTAAGTCAATTATATTTGGATATATTATGAAATGCTTTACATGCCTGTCAACTGTCGATGTAACGAAAGTTTGTCTTTTAAAAACGAATGCAATGTTTGTAAAATTTATCATATAGAGGTCAACTACCTCGCGATGTAATCAACTGTTGTGAATCGTTTGTAATCGATATGGACTTCATCCGGATGGATTAGGACGGGTCTCTACAGACGACGGTCGAACGACACTGACCCGACGTCGGAGGTCCCGACGTCGTCTACTCGACGTTGGGTGAAGGAGATATAGTGGGACCTAAATTCAAATTTTTGAACGTTTGATGCCCGTTTTTTTTATTTAACACATTTCTCGATCTCTATATAAAAACACCCACAATCTCATTTTTTACATACACATTTACACAAAATTCTCTCTAATCCCCATTATTTTATACACATTCACAACTAAAAAAAATATGGCTCTTGATTAACCTCGACGTCCATCACAACGGTGAGCTTTCCGATAACCGCCAATATTGGTACGACGGGTACACACAATCGTTCGAAGCTCTAGATGTTACCGGCTTCGATGTAGAACGCGTAGTAAGCTTTATACGCGATAGGATAGATTGCGAAGCCGCCGACGTTTGGTACTGTGACGAGGTCACGGATTTGTTCAAGGAATTTCGATCCGAAGCCGTGTGGGAACGAATGGTCGGAAAGGCCAAACTGACGAACAAACATATCACGTTGTACTGTAGGAACGTGTGGAGCCTTCCCGCTTTGAACGATCGAGATGATACGTCTTCGCATGAATCGGGATCTCCGACTCGCTATGGCCGTTAAATTGTTGTTATTTTTAATAAGTAATTTTTAGGATTTAATAAGTAATTTTAGGATTAATAAGTAATTTTAGGACTTTTTTATTTTTTGAAACTTTTAATTTTAGGTTTTTAATTGTAACCGTTTTAGGACTTTTTTTTAAATGAAAGTGTATTTTAGGACTTTTAATGTTTTTTAATTTAATATTTGTTCGTATTTTTATTTATTCTATTTAATAATGTGTTAAAAATATATAAGAAAATGTATAAATAAATAATTGGTGGACCTTATCTTCTCTCTCCAAGACACTGAACTGACAATCGTTCCAATTCCCCTGTTTTTTAATCAATGTCAGTTTACAATGTCAGTCCAGCCAGTCATCAGCAAGACACTGAACTAACGCGTCACGACACCATGTGCTCTAATAATCACTTAGAATACCAACTGAGGAATTGCATTTTGCCAATCCTTTTCGTAGTGCTTCAAATATTCAAAACAAAAGGCTTCTGATTGAATGTAGTGGCAAGTGTAGGAGTACTCTTACGGGTCCTGTGACATCACTAGTTTTTCGAAAATTATCACAAACAAATATTTTTTTCTGTATAGAACACCACTAAATATAATAATGTGACCCCATATATTTTTAGATTTTAAAAATTCATAGTTTGAACTATTAAAATATTTGAAGAAATAATTGTGCCGTTGGTCCCTCGGTTTTACCCCAAAAAGCTAACAGCGTCCCTCGAGTTTTTTTCCGGCTTTCAGAATCCCTCTATTATCACTCTTTGTGTTTACGCGTCCCTCCGTCAGTCAGACGTCAAAGTTGGACGTTAAGTGCCATCACGTGCATGAAACGTGATGGCTATTTTGGTCATTTTGCAGTTAAAACAGATGGCACGTTCGCTTATAAATTAAATGGGTTCCCTCCATCAACGATCAACATCCCCAAATCAATTGCAATTAAAAACCCTAAAAAAACATTCACAAATTGTTCGATCGAGATGGAATGCTGGTGTGGTCGTCCAGCTGTTGTTCGTATTTCGGGAACAGATGCTAACCCTGGTCGTCGATTCTATTGTTGTGCATCACAGGTAATTATCAAAAACCCTAAATTCGTCCCTAATTTGTCTAATTAATTTTGATGGATTATATATGTTGCAGAGGGGTAGTTGCACAT
Organism: Rutidosis leptorrhynchoides; assembly: GCF_046630445.1. NCBI lineage: Eukaryota > Viridiplantae > Streptophyta > Magnoliopsida > Asterales > Asteraceae > Rutidosis > Rutidosis leptorrhynchoides. The sequence goes on along the minus strand of NC_092333.1, from coordinate 675,160,450 downwards.
TCTTTGCATGGTACGATCCTCCGAATCCAGTGATAGCTGCAGTGTATGAACGACTTCGTAATGAAGAAAGAAATCCTAGGACTTGGAAGTTAATGTGCATTTTTAGTTGGTGTGTGCTTGCCATGTATTACTTTAGTAATTGATCTACAATGTAGTGTTTTGGAAGCTTTTGTTTTAGTATGTCTTTGGTATGTTTTGGAAGCTTTTGGTTTAGCATGTGTTTGGTATGTTTTAGAAGGTTTAGTTTTGTTGTGGCTATATGTAAATGAAATCAGTGTATGGATGTTGAAGTAATGAATGAAATGAAAAGTTATTTGATCAAGATGTGTTTGTAGAATGTAAACATATACAATTGTTGATGTAATGCAACACAGGTACCAAAATGCAATTGCAATTTGCTTCCCTATTCAGTTTTTGTTATCCAAAAATGCAATTGCAATTGTCTTTAACCTGATTTGAACATGTAACATCAAATAACAATGGAAACAACTTTAAATGTCAAATTAAAACAACCATTACATAGTGAACATAAGACAATTAGTTTACTGCCATTACATAAACACTAAACAAAATATCCAAGTACCAAAAGACAATTAGTTTACTCATCACACCATTACACAAGTACCAAAAGACAGGTAGAATTGTTCAAGTTCACAACCATAACAAATATTAAGACAAAAGATCCAACAGAATTATCTATTTCTTCTTCTTCCCAACTGCTGCAGCCTTTCCCTTCTTATTCACACTTCCACCAACACTAGTAGATGCATCCCCTTTTCCTTTAGGACAACCTCTCTTATTATGTCCATGCTCTCCACATGATCCACACTTCTTCAACTTACCTGATAGTTACATAGAAACAACCATGCTAAGAAATTTAAACTAAGTAAATAGGAAAAAAATTGTAAAAGTTAAATAACTATTACCTTGTGTTGACAGTTTTCCTCCTTCACCAATCTCATCAACTTCATTTGCAGACATCCTTCTTTTTTTTCTTAGGTCTTCCAGGAGTGGAAATCTTTTTTGGATCACCAACTTCAAAACCATTTTCAACCATATTTCAGTTGACTGCAACTGCATGTTTGCATGGTATGCCAGTTAACTCCCACTTTCTACAGGAACAAGTTCTGGTCTCCGTATCAACAACAAACTGCTCAGCATTTGATTCCACATGTGCTCTAATCCCACGAATTTTCTTCTTCCTTATAGCTTCTTCATCACTTTCAGAATCATAACTCTCAAACCCATCATTATTCAATTCTTCTAGCTCATGATCATCCTCATTTTCTACAACATCTGTGTTGAAAACCTTAGAACCATTACCCATAAACTCAATATCTTTATCAATGTTGAAGGTGAAGTCTCTCATGTCAACATCATCATCATCAATTCGATTTTCCTCATCTGTTTCAATATAATCACCATCTTCACTACCTTCACTAGCTTCACTACCTGCATTACCTTCACTAACATTCTCATCAATATCTTGAATAAGTACCCTCTTCCCAGTTTTATTTGGATGCTCAACATAGACATTAAACTCCCTAGTATTATCACTATCCATGTAAGTAAGCATCATAAAACCATCTTCATCATTATCTAATAGATGTAACCCAACATTCATCTCTGTATTCGGTTGCAGATACCTCAATACTACAGGTTCTTGAGGATCATAACCCAACTCTGTTAATACTTGATTAAATTGATAAAATTTAAACTGGTCTACATCAAAACAATCAACGTAGGTTGTTTCTCCGCTGTAAACTAGTTCACTACCTTTTTTCATTAGACTACCACCATGATGTAAGATAACTGTGAACAAATGAGGGTAACAATCTGCATTTAATTTTGTAAATTTAAAATTAGTCTAAATTAGATTCTAGGGTTCTAAATCTGCAAAATAAAAAAAAAAATTCAAGTATAGAAACACATACCGTATATGTCATTGATGGACTTAGGATCGGTATCAGGTGTGCGAATCTGCCAAGACATTGCTTCAATCGATCGATCGATTTAGGGTTTTGTAAAATGAGAGGATGAGATGTGAGTGTGTTAATTAAATGTCGGTACCAACCTTTTCAAACCGATTTAATCAAGTATTAACTGCAAAATGACCAAAATAGCCATCACGTTTCATGCACGTGATGGCACTTAACGTCCAACTTTGACGTCTGACTGACGGAGGGACGCGTAAACACAAAGAGTGATAATAGAGGGATTCTGAAAGCCAAAAAAAACTCGAGGGACGTTGTTAGCTTTTTGGGGTAAAACCGAGGGACCAACGGCACAATTATTTCATATTTGAAATTAGCCCGCTTTTATAGTATGGGCAATTTATATTTTTAAACAAAAATAAACTTAGCCTTATCCAATTTTCAATTGACTCTATTAAGTGAGTCGAACATTAAGTGTCGATTTATTGGCGACTTGATTGCCGCTTAGAGCCTAAATTTAGTTTCAGACATGTTTTAAAACCAATGGAAATTTAATTCTACTATTTCCATGGCGTCTCATTTTAATTTATTTTATTATTTTAAAGTTTTCCTACCTATGGACTGGAAGTGCTTTTGTAAGCAATCTCTCTATCCATAGAACATTGAGAGGAGTGACTTTTAATACTCTTGGGGTGTTTCACTCTATGTAGAAAAAATGACTTGTCTTTATTCTAGGATAGGAGAAGAATTATCTACATCTTACCTCCTTCATAGCTCACTTTTGTGGGATTGTGTTTTGTTGTTGTTGTTGTTGTTGTTATCCAATTTTCTATTTCCTTTGTATCTAGCGACCATCGATGATCATATGTGATTTCTTTCCGTCATTCCTAATTTCGTGTCCTTCCCTCTTCATCCGAGTCATCCATTATTATGTAAGTATATGTACATTCATAAGGTTGCACTACTCCTATTATTATGTAAGTACATGTACATTCATAAGGTTGCACTACTCCTTTTATATGGATATATATATATATATATATATATATATATATATATATATATATATATATATATATATATATTACTAATTAATATCAATAAAATTGTCTTTCTAATAAAGTTACTTAGTTGAGCTTTTTTGCTAATGATGTATCATGTATACATGTTTATAATTAGTTCCTCAAATGATTGATTTTCATTTATTTAAGTATATATGTTTAGTTTATGTTTATAACTGTAACTTTTTAGTACTGATCTTTCATTTATGTATATATGTTTATAATTGCAATTTTTTAGTACTAATGTATCATGTATATATCTTAATTTTATTGGTGTATCATGTATATATGTTTGTAATTAGTTTTCTTAGATGATTGATCTTTTTTGGTACTAATATAATTAATAAAATTATCTTCTCGTACTGTAATTTTTTGGTACTGATGTATCAATAAAATTGCCTTTTGGTTTTGAATTTGACAATTATTATTAACATGTTAAGATACTTCGATTTGTGAATGATTATCTACTTGCATATACTGAGAAATACGTGTTAGATTATATTAGCAATGATGCAATTATGGATAAATTTTATCGTTTAAAATCTCGTAGACAAAAGTAAAAACTTACTTTTAGAGTTGATTGTATTAAATATATGATATTTTTGAATAGGGGTTAATATTTGTGGAAATATCAATTCCCTTATTGTATAAATGATATCATTTTGTATGGTGGTTGTTGTAATGACAATAGTAAAAAAATATGAACAACCTTTTGTGAGTACTATCCAATATCCCGACCCGACTCAATTTAGCCCGACCCGATTTGACCCGAGACATTCAATATTTGTGCAAGTAAGTTATCGAATAAGTTTTTTGGGACCCCATTAGATTTTTCATCCTAGAATCGCCACTGGGGGAGTGTGTGGTAATTTTCAATTGGTAATGAGGGTGGTATGTTAAGCTAATTTGTATACTCGGTGGTATTTAACCAAAATTACTATTGGTACAACATTCACAACCTATAATACAATAAAAAGTAACCAAGTTGTGTATTGCAATAAAAATGTCGCATTTTTGTGAATTGACAACAAAAGTTGTCCTTTGTGTGGGTTGGTTACTCATTTACAAAAGATAAAATTTCGTCGTTAATCCTTCAACTTTGTACCAAACAACGTAAGTAATCTTAAACTTTTATTTTCACTTCGTTGATCTCAAACTATTAAGATATCTCACGAATGACCTTGAAGATAATGCTAGTTAACTTTTGTCCGTTAAATTAGAACACATGCACAACAAGTGATGGTATTTTGGTCCATTTCTTCTCTTTTATCACATTTATTTTGATTCGTCCCTTTCATCACATTATATTATATATATATTCATTTGAAAAAAATGAAACTCAAAGGTGATTGGCCAATAAAAATGAACAGTAAACTTTCAATTGGTATTAACTTATTGGATGCTTTTACACCTTAAATATTAAATTTCGTAATTATAAACCAAGTGTAAGAGTATCGGAGCGGTTAAATGCGCGTATTGTTGACCCTAGGGGTGTTCATTAAACGGTTATACCCGAAAAACCGCCCGATCCGAATGCTTTTGGGTGAAATGGGTTTGGATAATTCGGATTTGGTTCGGATTTTTGGTGATACCCGATTTCTAAAATGGTTAATGGATTGGTTATGGATATAAAATTTAATCCACGGTTTTAACCCGAATACCCGACTAATTGGTTATCAGTTTCAAATTTTCATTTTATTTAATTTTTATATGATACGAATATACGATCCTATAACATATAAGGAAATCTTTTGGTCAAATACATAATTTAGGAAAGCTATCAACTACATTAGTGTCTTTCTCGTCAGATCCAAAATTTGGGTGCTCATCAAATCGTAAATCAAGGATTCTTTCTCATCTTATTTCAATTGAATCACAATCAATATCAATTCCATAATTTTATCATTGATTTTCAGCTATAAAATATGGCTTCTACACTCGTTATTCACAACCCACCATCGACTGAACCAAAATCAAAAAATTCTTCTTTCGTTCTTTCAATCGAACCAAATCATCATCAATGGTATGTTTTCTATTCATGTTATGTTAATTCCACAATTTTATTATCACAAATTCATTTGATTATCTAATATTCATCTTTACTGATTAGGGTTCTTGACATGTTTATTTTCAAATGTTAGACTATTAGTTACGAATTGCATCTTTTTATATGTCTTAATGTCTTATTGTATTCTGCGAGTATATTAATATATGTATTAGTAGTTGGTTTGAAATATAGCAAACATATGTGAATTTTATCTTTTACATATTTGGTTATCGATTAGTTTAATCTTTGTTTATGCAAATTGAAGTCAGAGATACACTATGTCAGTTAGTTTATTGTATGTTTTTTCTTCTACAGATTAAATGTTACATGTATTGCTCTTTAGATTGATTTAAGTATTTAGTAACATTTTGATATCTTATTTTTGTTTCATGTATATAAATAACAAACACATTAACTTAGTGCGTATGGAAAGAATGTTTAGATTTAGTGGAAATTGTATATAATTCAACATGTAATGCTACTTTCCTCATGATATGTCGAGACTCGAGAGTTGTAATAGTATAGTTTAATTTCAATTATTTTGTTATATACAGTGTATCTTTTATAGTTGTATATAGATAATGTTCTTTGCTTTTCCAAAATGATCATAATTTGGAATATAAAAAAATTACAGTGAAGTAAATTCAGTCTATCAGTAATGTCATTTACCCAAATTTCGTATATTTATATACTTGATTTACGTTTTACAATATGTCAATGTGTATTTCTTCTTAGGAGAATATTCAAGAAGAAAATGTGTGAGCAACTAACGAGGTGGAAACTGAAAACAATGAGGGAGAGACACAAGTCAGGAGCAGGGTAACCCGCAAAAGATCATTGGTATGGCATCATTATGATTCATTTGTTAATGAGCAAGGGGAGCATAAAAGTAAATGTCGATACTGTGACAAAGAGTACTATTCAAACACGAAGTTACATGGCACGAGTACTTTGCGTTCCCATCTGAAAACTTGTAAAAAGTTTCCTGGTAAATGCCTTGATGGCCAAACACGCTTATCAATTCAAAGAGGAGATGGTGATGATAGTAGGATGGTTGCTTGGAGATTTGATCAACCCTCAATATGGTTTAACATAACTCTATCTTTTTATTGTTGTTACTAAATCCCATATCAAGTTTGGTCTGTATTTACCTTATTGCTTGTAGTAAATCTCATACTAATTTTTAACATAACTCTTTGTCATTTTAGAGCTTGGAAATGATGGAAACAATGCTATTTGAGATGGAGCACTAAGACTTGAGAAGGAGCTGCTGCTGATTTTTTTTCATTTGCTTCTATTTTAATATTTGAACTATGAGTTTTTATTGGTTTGATTTCTTTATGTTTAGAACTCAGTATGTTGGTTTGAATTTATGGTTTCATTTTAATCTTTTAATGGTTATTATCTAATCTATTTATCTCTGATAGTACCAACCAGTGAATGTATTTGTTGATTTGTTGGTGACTACTATGGTTGATTGTTAATTGTTGGTGACTACTATGTTAGTCCAATTAAAATCGTATACCACTATACCGTGTTTTAGATTCTTTATTTTTTTTCTATCAGTTACTAGGCACTAGTTTTTTAATTGGTTTAATTGGGGAACCGACCCAAATAAACCGATTGTGTATTGGATTGGATTGGTTTGGTTTTCACATATTTGGTTTAGTTATTGGTTTAAAAAAAAAAAATTGAAAAACCGATTCATCCAAACCGTATACACCAAATAAACCATAAACCGCCCGAACGAACACCCCTAGTTGACCCCCCTCACACTTAATTTTTTCACATTTTACCCTTTTAACACCCATTTTCAAATAAAATTCATAACACCCCTTAATGTTTTTTTATTCGGTCTTTTCACTCCTATTCTTTTATTTTTAAATTCTTTTTCAATCTAACAGTTTTTATAATTACAATTTTTATATGACTTCATATATTTTTTCTTGACCACTTTTACATAAATATTATATTTAAAATCTTTTTTTACTTTTTTTCTTCTCTTTTTCATTACAACTAGCTTAAAACCCGCGACGCAGAGTTTTTTATGGACGAATTAATAATTGAATTGTCAGAATAAGTATATTTTATATAATATTCGTTAGGTTGTTAACAAACCAAAACAATAACATATTTTATACTCCGTATGTAGTATTTGTTAGGTTGTTTTCATGTTATAACTTGGTTCCATTATTACAACATCACTACTTAACTGTTTTGATTATTTAACAACTAAACAAATACTTCGTACTATATAAAATATAATTAGTTTGACAATAGCCATGTCCAGTCGTACATCAAATCTACATAGAATGTACTATTTTTTAAAAATATTCATCTGAAATAGTATCATAAATTTTGCTCATTTTTTTTTAGCCATTATCGAAACTTAAAAAACATGACGGAGCACATAGTTTTAGATTATACCCCATGTTATATGTTATCTATCTGAATTTTCCTAAGAACACTTTCGGTATAGTTTTATAACTTATACATGATAAATAGAAGTAGAAAAAAATGGTTAGGTTTGGCAAGTTGGTTATCGAGTGAAACTGTTTTGGTTTATAGCAGACATGTCGATTCTTAAAATTTATTAAAAAGTAGAAACAATGCAGACCCATGCTTGGTCTTCTTTTCTTCCAAGCACACTCAATAATCTTTCCACAGTGTGATGCAGGATCAACACCATCTGCAGATCCATATGAAGCAATATCAGGAAGCCCAAACACACGGGATTATAAAGGGGTTGGCAATTTCAACCCATTTAATGTACTGTATATGCGTTGATTTGGGCTATGTTATATCTCTAATGAACCAAGAATATTAGCATCTAAAGGGGTCATGGTCAGATGCTGTATATTATATATCTATACAGCCTAAATGCAGTAACTAAAATTATAAGTACAAAAATGTGACTTGTTGTTTAAACTTCAATTAGTTACGTCAACACAAACTTACATTAACATTCCTCAACAGCACCATAATTTGGTGTATAATTATACGAATAAACATTGTTTGTTAAGAAGAATTTGATACCTAAATATATCAAAAAAACATATTCACAAATAACACAAAATAAAAGATAATCGTCACATGCATTAGCTCAAAGTCAGGTCATATACAGAATAAAATATAGAAGTCATCATCCTAAGTATTATAACAACAACAATATAGCTAGACAACAAACAATATATACTAAATCCCTCAAGAAAACATATAAAGTACTTTCCTATAATGTAAAAACCAATGAGTTATGTTTTACAATACACAAGGGATGTTGAAACCATGAGATCATCAAGCACAATTGAACCTAAATATAAGTTATATCCACATTAAATCACTCATACAAGCTAATCACCAAACTCCAATAACTAAATAAAAAAGATTAAAAACTGAAACCTAACCTCAGTTTAAGTGATTAACTTCTGCTGGGGACGAATTGATTCCACCAAAAATGATTTTCTTTTCGTTGAATTAAACCCTACCGGAACCCCTGTCTTTCAACAACGATGTGTGTACTATCCTTCAATTCCTTTGACTCCTCTGTTGTTTTTCATCTGAAACAACAATTGTATATACTCCTAATATCATCATATAGTTTGTACACATTCATAAGTCTCAATTGTATAAAGGCATACAGACATGTGGTTGCATGTTACAGTTGTAATTAAGCGTTCAACAATACCCGTCTCCTCGTGAACCTCCTGTACACCGATTGGACACAAAAGATGCAGAATCTATTGATATTGATATGGATATTTCTCAAATTTCAAAAACTAACAGACCATCCCACCCAATTTGACCTCTAACCAGGTGGCATAGGCTCTAACCGCGAGATTTATCCAGATACAGAAGTTGGATACACCGATTTTCTAAAACTGCGTGATTTGGTCCAAATAAGTCAACGTTTAAAGATATGCTTAGCTAACATAAATATAACATATTAAAGAACTTCAGTGTCAAGAGAATCTGATTTTCCTTCTCGGTATAAGCCAGAGTAACCCCTGTATAAGCCATCTTCTGATATCCTTGATAATCCACCAAACATCACGTCTTCATGCAAGATTTCCTTTATTCAACCTAATTGTAAAATGTATTTGTTAGAAATACATCGGTAAGAACAAAAGGAACATTTGATCTTCTGTATTCATATAACAAAATGAGCTAATTATGTGCGATGTTATATATGGGATTTTAATTCATATCTATCTCAACTAAAAACTATGTTTAGTTGAGGTATTTATTTGACCGATTATGACTCTGAATTTATTTGAACGACGCCACAACAATTAGTAATATGAAGTTGGGTGGTACCACTACTGCTGAGCTACCTATCGCAATTTTCTGTTGGCAATTTTAGTGAATATAGTATTAGTAAGTTAAAATCTTCAAAACATGGTAACATGCATTTGAAATGAAAGTGTTCATAAATTATATGATGGTAAGACAGGTGTTTTTAAAAGAATTGGTGAACATAGCTATCCAAATAAATAAGATTCTGAATGATTAGCAACACTGTCAATCTTCTTTGTAGATTAATGGGAGACCAAGTAACTATTATAATTATAGTTATCAATCAAACGCGAACAAAATCAATGTTGAATCAACACCCTACTAAGTCAATGTAAAAAGCACATAACTTGTTAATAACACTGACACAAAATAATCAAAACTTACAATCATAGATAACAAATTTCATTATAAGAGCATTTCACATCTGATTCATCTCGGAAGTACAGAATTGGTGTTTGTAACAGTAGTACTATTATAGACTGGAAACCGTAAAGAAGAGAATAGTTACCACAAGAACGTCTAGCTTATCCAAATTTATATAAGGTTTGAGTTTCATCTTCATCAATTACATATCCTGTATTTGGTGCTGCTTTATCAGTTACAAAAGGGAAATTAAAAAGGAATAAAATAAAAAGTTTGATCATTTGAATGAAAAATTAATACAACTTTTATACATAACCTAAGATGTAATTTAATATCAATACCTTATCGTCACCCATTACCATCTGTATCAAATCAAAGACAGCTGGATGCAGACTTGTGTCTTCATAACATTCAAAGTAATTGAAATAGAATGTGATTACCTGTTGATCTAAAGTTTAGTTTGAATCCTAAAACGATTCCATTCAAGTAAGGTGCTTGACTGTAGGGATTGATTAGAGAACATTAATCGATTGACATTTTTTGGCTCAATCAAATCGGAAACTCCTATTTTTGATGGTTGGAGATATCAATCGTTGTTCAATTGAAATCAAAATAAAAAAAAATATGTCGTTGTTGCTATTGTTGATTTTGCGGATTGGATGTAGTCAATATTGACGATCGAGTTTTTTTTTTTTTTTTTTTTTTTTTTTTTTTTTTTGTGAGAGGAAAATATGGTAGTTTTGAAGTTGTTTGATTGATAATGAAAACCTTTCTCTAGAACCCCTATTTTTCTCAATTTCTCCTGTGCTTTTTTGAAACTTGAAGGATATTTTAGTCTCAATTTTGCTAAACATTGAGATTATGAGTTCATAATCATGACATGAACATTTTAATAGTTTAGATTCTGTAGATGATCATAAATTATGGATGACTATGATTAAAAGTTAGATTCTTTGATGACATATTTTTGTGTTTGTTATTATATACAGTAGAGCTGTAGAGATAGAGATAGAAATTTTTTTCCCTACTCCCACATATAACTGTTAAATAACAAGAATTCAACTTATTTTCATTTTAATTGTTGATTCGAAATATATTTTTCTTTTTGATTTTGTTAGGGTTATTAACGTTTAAGTATCTAATTTAAAACATAAGTCGTGTATAACGAAAAACTGATTAATTATGTTACATATGAAAAATAAGGAGTCTGTCACCGCAACGCGCGATTGACCCCAAAACTTTTTTTATCATCATCTTCATTTTTACTTAATTTACAAACTCTAATTTTTCTCCAACAACTTCATTATTTTTGGAGGTGTTTGGATTAGTGTGTGTGACACTGATTATTTAATTATTTCATTTTAAAATTGTATGTAATTTATTATTAGTGTTTGGATAATAAATGTTTAGAAGTGCTTTTTACGTTTTGAAATCATCAAAACGTGATTTGAAGAAGTGAGTAGCTCCTCACTATTTGCAAACGTGATTATCTGTTATTAAGAATTTTACCATATTAACCTTAAATATTACTTTAACATTTCACCAACTGTATAATAATATTAATATTGTTATGTATATCACGCATTTTTGACATTTATATTTACATATTACACATTATTATCGCTGCATCGACATAGTCGAAACGGGAGATGATCGCAATGGGTGGTTTAGTCCTCCTCAGGTGATCCCAATCGCTGTAAAAAAAAAAGGTATTAGATTAAAAATTATTACTGTTTTTTTTTTTTTTAAACCTAGAAAACTTTTATATAATAATTACAAGTACAATATGTCTAAGCCCAACAATTTATACGGCCCAATGTCGATTATACAGAGCAAAATTTTACACCAATATAATGGACTATATATGAATGAATATATACTGTCAGTTGTTTTGATTAATTCGCAGCTCGATGGTTGCTTATTCAACCGATTCCAGTACGCGTGTTTGATGACGATACATAACTCCCGGGGCTAATCGCCCATTGGTGCCATTCAATTGAGGCCTTTTTAAGTCTTAGAGAAATCCAATTAGAGCTTGGAGATTGAATCTCTGCTATAATTCCGTTTCAAGACCAATCCTTATTCTGAAAGACCTTGTTATAATTGATTAGTAGCATAATTTGAAACCCCTTAAGTTTTTTTTTTCTTTTTTACAACAAGTTAAACTATTGGAAATGATAAGACAATTAAGAGTTGTGCACACTGTGTTACGGTTGTTGGAAGTGTGCACTTGATGATAATACAAGATGTGACTGAATGAAGCCGTTTATTCTTATGGGGGCGTTTGGATTGGTGTTTTGTAAGACCATGAATAATGAATAATGATGATTGTGATATGGGGTGGGTAAGGTGTACTTTTGGGAGCAAGACGATGACTGGATCATGGCAGAGAAAGAGGGAAGTTGTAATGGGGGCTTTTGTCAAAGGATGACAATGATGTAGCATTTTATTTTTGATTTTGATTTTGTTTTTTTATTAGTTAAATAAGATAAAACGCTACATAAATAAAACGTTACATAAATAAATAAATAATAAAACGTTACATTAAAAAATAAAAAATAAAAACATTACATAATCTTAAAAATTACATGAGTTAAAAAACATTCATAATGACTAGTTTGTAGAACAAAAGTTTGTTGGTAGGTTCCAAATATGTGCCGTTAATTCTTCACGTAACTATACATGATCATTCTCATCTTGTTAACGCTCATAACTCGTGCCGGTGTTTTTGGAGTCGCAAACCTACCTTGTAGAACACCAAATGTACGCTCCACGTCCTTTCGAGCATTCGCTTGAAATCTTGTAAATTTGATTCGTGCGTCATCAATAGGAGTCGAATATCCCTTTATTAAGGTTGTCCAATTAGGATATATCCCGCCCGCCAAGTAGTAACCAAAGGGATAAACGTGGGTTTTGTTGCACACGATTTCTTGAAGTTCGGCCTTCTTCTTCATCGGACGAGGTGATATCAAACTACTAATCGATACTTTGAGCTAAAAACTCCATTTTTTTATACGAAAAGTAAGAAGTTTGTTAAAATGTTGAATGAAAAATATGGTGGAGTGTATATGTTTATATAGGAGAAAAAAAATAAACAAACAGTCATGACCCAACGACTCTTTTTAACCAGCCAATCCCCTCAAGCAACGTCACAAACCGCACCCTCCCTTGCAGCGTTTTTTGCCGACAAACGCCCCTCCACATACGCCCACAAACGCCCCATTCCTGGCGTTTGTGGGGCGTTTCTCACGACAGCTAGACCTTACCATGGCTACAAACGATGCGTTATCCATGGTCTAACTAAATATCTAATATATATGATTGTGACTTGTATTTGCAACAATCTTGAATGAAAGAATAACTTCATACACCATTTTGATTACTTCAATTCCATTTCTCCCATTCTTTGTTGGTTCGGAAGACATTGACTTAATCTTGTTTACTCATTTTAGTTATTATTATATGATTATATCGAACTGAATAGATGTTTATGGGTGTTGAATGTATGAAGTCAGTTAAGTCACCTTAGATGAACTAACAAATACTCCGTAATTATGAGAATTCATTTAAGTTTTATACTTTTGTATGATCTAATAGTTGTTATCAAGACCGTGTCTCTGTCGGTTAACAGGGCAAAAAATAAAAAAATAAAAATAGATAGGGATCTTAAATATGAAAATAAGACAGGGTATGCGTTAACGGTTACTAAAACGTTGATGATTGAGAATAGCATACAACAATCCACACCAATATTTAGTAATTACTATAGCCTGAGCAATGAATTTATGGAGTATATTGTTCTATAAGTTTCATCATTTTCGAGAAAAATGACGTGCTCCTTTGTTAGATTATTTGTAGTGGTTGAGGCGTGGGTTGGTTTTTATACTTTTTTGATTATTAGGACGTGTGAGTTTTTTGTGTGAAGTAGTGGTTGTGTGAGTTTTTAGTGTGGGTAAGGAGTATTGTGATGTCGTGTTAAAATATAATTGAGTTAAGTATTAAAAAAGGATAAAAATAATATTTTTAAAATAATAGAAAATTAGAAAAAAACCAAAGCAACTGCATTGCCCAACCCGTTGCAAAGCAACGTGGAATCCCAAAAATGGTTCAACCTACGCATTGATACGGATGATGGGGGCGTTTCCTCCATGCCACCTTGGATGGCCATGCCGTTGCCAAAGATCGGTCTTAGAGAGTGTTAAATCCACTTTTCAAATCTGTATAAGAAATTGGGTTGTGCATATGCACAACCTCAACCCACTAGTGTGTGTGTGTGTATATATATATATATATATATATATATATATATATATATATATATATATATATATATATATATATATATATATATATATATATATATATATATAGGAACAATGGAGAATTAACCAATGAGGGGAAATTGGGGGAAACAAATTTTTTTTCTTTCGTTTTTTGAAAAAACTTTGTTGACGAACATTATAGATTGGATGAAAATATGAACATTTAAAAAATACACTTTGTGATAAATGTTTTTATTTTGGCGGAAAAACGCTCGAAGAAATAATATATAACAATTATCGTGTTTTTCGAGCGTATTTTGAGGGTTTGAAATTAGGGTTTAGATACTAGGGTTTAGAAATTTAGGGTTTAGGGTTTAGATTTAAGATTTATATTGAGTTTTTAACACGAATGGTTTAGAGTTTAAGGTTTAGGGTTTAGTGTTTTGGGTTAAACCCAAAACACTAAACCCTAAACTCTAAATCGGGCTAAATATTGACAAAAAGTACTTTACAGAACATGGAAAAAAAAACGTTCGAAGATTAACATTCTTCACGATCAATATTATCTTGAATGTTATTTTTGTCGATCGTTTTCTCACATAAATAGTAACATTTATCACAAAGTATCTTTTTTAAATGTTCATATTTTCGTGTAATCTTGATGTTTGAATTTTTTTTTTTAAAAAATGAAAAAAATGAAGAAAAAAAATTCTTCCCCCCCGATTCCCCCAATTGGTTACTTCCCCATTGATCCTACCCATATATATATATATATATATATATATATATATATATATATATATATATATATATATATATATATATATATATATATATATATATATATATATATATACACAACAACAACAACAACAGTACCCAATACCACTTGAGTGGTGTATGAGATATATATATATATATATATATATATATATATATATATGTGTGTGTGTGTGTGTGTGTGTGTGTGTGTGTGTGTGTGTGCGTGCGTGTGTGTGTGTATGTGTGTGTGTGTGTGTGTGTGATGACCCGTTCAAATCTATTTGGACGAA
Organism: Rutidosis leptorrhynchoides; assembly: GCF_046630445.1. Lineage (NCBI taxonomy): Eukaryota > Viridiplantae > Streptophyta > Magnoliopsida > Asterales > Asteraceae > Rutidosis > Rutidosis leptorrhynchoides. The sequence continues at coordinate 675,145,438 of NC_092333.1, read as the reverse complement.
TACATCATTCATTGATTTCATAGTGAGGTTTTGACCTCTATATGATACGTTTTGTAAACATTGCATTCTTTTGAAAAGGTACACCATGAATGAATATCTAATTCCAAGGTCTTTGACATCTGATGATTTCTACATATAGACAATCACCGTAAATAATAGTTTACAATACTACATCCGTTGACAATGCAGTCAAAATAAGATACATGGTGATGATTTTGTGAATGCAAAGTTTTCTCGAATAAAGTATGTATGACTCCATGCACATAGTTTGTATAACGTATAAGCAAACAGCGGAAGACTTCTAGGAACCTGAGAATAAACATGCTTAAAAGTGTCAACACAAAGGTTGGTGAGTTCATAGTTTTAATGTTGCGCATAATATGTATATAAAGGTGGATCACAAGATTTCAGTTGTTTCATCCAGAAACGTTTATCAAAATATTCTACAAGATTGAGCACCCTGGTAACTAAGCTTTAACGTTATAATAAGTACCCCTGTTTTAACATACATGCAACCAATATGTACAATACACGCAAACCAACGTGTACTAAACTCAAATAGTATACGTCTGTTTTATAGTTCAGGCTAGGGTATCTATACCTGGAACAGACGGGGATGTCTAGCCCTATGGATCCATATATAGCTACTCATGCCCACCAGTTCTTATAACCGGCAGTTACTAGTTACCAAAGCTAAGGGATTTTCGGTTCAAACTCGGTGTAGAATTTAGTATGTACTTGTATCCAATGCGTTTAAAATAAAATGCATGTATTCTCAGCCCAAAAAGATATATTGCAAAAGTAATTAAAAAGGGAGCAAATGAAACTCACTTTAGCAGCACGTAAGGTCATTCATCGAAATGTGACCAAAACTCGGAATGCAAAATAACCGTAGATCTCAACCTAAAGAACATATGTTAGTCAATACATGCCTAACAAGCTAGGTCAGGTCATAGTGTAGCACAATCCTAATGCTCGAGACCGACATGCAAAATTTAACAAAATTCATCCAAAAGTCAACCTGACCCCAATATGATATTTAAATCTATACATGTTTATTATCATAGTATAAGTCTTGATAATTGAACGAATTTATAGTTTATCAAACTCAAAATATTATTTATTTCAGGAGCTATATTATATTTGAATTATCATGGCAATCGAAAATATTTTATTATTTCACATAGTTTTCCAATACTTGTAAAATCAGATTATAGTGTTTATAAAGCTTTAAAACCTGATAAGACAGTCAATTTTGACAATTGTTTACCAAAACGAGACATGCCTTATATAGAAATTCATTTTCTCAATTAGTAATATCTAAAAATCCTATTTATCAATCTCATAGACAAGTTGTTTAAATATTAATTTACAATTTCAAACACAATTTCAATTAACGTCAAACATAATTCAGTTGACCATATCTTTTAATCCGTTCATTGAAATCACGTGATTTCTAAATGAAAAGTTAATAATTTTTCGCCAGCTTTCCAAAAACATGCATATCATATACTTTATATCAGTAGCATATGTATCAAATTCGTGATTCATCATAAACTATCTAACTACAAAATTAAAGCATACAAGCATGCATAAACATATATACTCGAGCACTAGACATGGATACACTATTAATATATAAAAGATAAGATATGAATGCTCTCGTATCAATATTGTGATTCAATATTGTAGGAAAGTACGTAGACGCAACGAAGATGATAAACACTAGGTTGACCTCATGAACAATACCCATGAACCATACCCATAACCTCCATAGCTATAACTCATAATTTCCTTAGCTCTATCCCGCTCGAAAAACTCATTTTGAAATAACTCGTTCATGACTCCGTCGTAGTATTTTGTGTGTACTACTAATAATACTAATACTACTAATAATAATATTAAGATTAATCATAATCTCTAATAATAATAATAATAATAATAATAATAATAATTATATATATATATATATATATATATATATATATATATATATATATATATATATATATATATATATATATATATATATATATATATATATATATGTTAAGAGTTCGAGAGAGATAGAATGAATTTGTGAATTAAACGGAACCAGAAGTCGATTGCTTTATAGGATTGAAACCCACCTACCACACCATGCGATCGCATGGGATTGTGGGCTTTTGCCATGCGATCGCATGGCCTAAAGTTACAACTCACAATTTGCAATTCTATGGCTACCGACACATATGTATATATTATTTAATATATAATATATTTAATCTTTAGAATTAATTAAATATTATATTATATTTGAAAGGACCCGTTCATATACATTATAAACGATTCACAGTAGTTGATTACATTGCGAGGTATTTGACCTCTATATGATACATTTTACAAACATTGCATTCGTTTTTAAAAGACAATCTTTCTTTACATCGAAAATTGACAGGCATGCATACCATTTCATAATATCCACTATCCAACTATAAATTGATTTAATAATAATCTTTGATGAACTCAATGACTCGAATGCAACGTTCTTCGAAATATGCTATGAAAGACTCCAAGTAATATCTTTAAAATGAGCAAATGCACAGCGGAAGATTTCTTTAACACATGAGAATAAACATGCTTTAAAGTGTCAACCAAAAGGTTGGTGAGTTCATTAGTTTATCATAATCATTTATTTCCATCATTTTAATAGACCACAAGAGTTTCATTTCCAGTTCTCATAAATATACGTCCCATGCATAGAGACAAAAATAATCATTCATATGGTGAACACCTGGTAACCGACATTAAGTAGATACATATAAGAATATCCTCTATCATTCCGGGATCCTCCTTCGGACATGATATAAATTTCGAAGTACTAAAGCATCCGGTACTTTGGATGGGTTTGTTAGGCCCAATAGATCTATCTTTAGGATTCGCGTCAATTAGGGTGTCTGTTCCCTAATTCTTAGATTACCACACTTTAATAAAAAGGGGCATATTCGATTTCGATAATTCAACCATAGAATGTAGTTTCAATTACTTGTGTCTATTTCGTCAAACATTTATAAAAGCTCATGTATTCTCAGTCCCAAAAATATAAAGGGTAAAAAGGCAAATGCAACTCACCATACTATATTTCGTAGTAAAAATACATATAACGTCATTGAACAAGTGAAAGGTTGGCCTCGGATTCACGAACCTAAATTAATTATATATATTTATGTGTTGGTCAATATTTGTCTAACAAATTAGGTCAAGTCATAGTGTACCACAATCCTAATGCTCGAGACTAATATGCAAAAGTCAACAAAAGTAAATTTGACTCAAAATAATTTCCAAAAATCTATACATGGTTAATATATAGTTTAAATATCGTCGTTTTATATTTTTAAATATTTTTAAAAGATTTATTAGAGTAAATAATATAATTTATTTATTAATAAATAAAATTTTATATTAAATTTATATAATAAAATATACTTTTATATATATTAAGTAATAACATTTATAGGGTTCATTTAATATCATAAAGATAATATGATAGGTATTATTAAAGTAAGTTATTACACGTAGTAAAATATGTTTGTATCACATATTTATTTGATAAAATAATATCTATAATGTTAGTAAGTAAAAGTTGTACTATTTTGTAATAATTATTATTATTATAAAAATATCAATATTTATAATTACTAAGATGACATTATGATAAAACGATAATTTTAATTATGATAACTTTAATATTTACAATAATTTTTAATATTATCTTTAAAATAATAATTCTATTTAAAATAATAATAATAATGATATTTTATAGTAACAATGACATTTCTATTAAAATGATAATTTTTGTTAAAATGATAGTTTTAATACTAACGATACTTTTAATAATAATAGTAATGATAAAAATAATAAGAACGATAATTTTATCTAAATTAATATCTTATAATATTTTAATTTCATCATGATACTCTTACCCATTATTTCCTAATCGTTTCGTTTAATAGCTTTTAATCGTCTTTTATATCGTGTTCATAATAATGATAATAATAGTAATCAAAATAATTAGGTGTTACAAATATTTGTTTTAATTACACTAATATTAATAATGATAGTTACTATAACATTATTAACGATAATACTAATAATTATCTTAATGATAATATAGTAATAATAATAATAACAATAACAATAACCATTTTTAAATAATGATATATATATATATATATTAATAATGATAATAATAATAATACCAATAATAATAATAATAATGATAATAATAATAATAATATTAATAATTGGATAATAATAATACTAATTATAACTTTAACGATAATAACGATAGTAATAATAAAAAAAAATAACATTTTTTAATGATAAATCCCTTTTATTGATAAAGATAATAATAATGATAATAATAAGATAAAACTAGAATGACGATAAAAACGACGACAATAATAATCATTTTTAATAAAAATATCGAAAATTCAATTGATTATAACTTCTAATCCGTTCATCGAAACCATTCGATATCTAAAGGAAAAGTTCTTAATTTTTTTCGCTAGCTTTCCAATGACATGCATATCTTATACCTTATCTCAACCGCAAGTGTAACTAATTCAAGATTCAACCTAACTTGTCTAAGGGCAATATCAAAAGTACAAGCATGCATAATCCTAAATACTCGAGCACTAGTCAGGGATACACTATTAGTATGTAAAAGTTAAATTATGAGTACTCACGTATCAATATTGAGATTCAATATTGCAGGAAAGGTACGTAGACGCAACGGAAATGATAAACACTATATTGACCTCACGAGCATACCCATGAACCATACTCAATCACCTCCATAGCTATAACCCATAATTTCCTTAATCCTATCCCACTCGAAAAACAATTTCGAAATCACTCGGACAGCACTCCGTCGTAATATTTTATGTATACTAATAATATCTTGAAATAATACGGAGTAAATATATATATGTAAATCGATTGAAAGAGTTTAGAGAAAAATATTTTCAAGTTTCTATGAAATAATGAAACCTATTGAATTATATTTATAATAGATTTTTGAATTATTAAAGTGAATTATTAAAGTATGAATTATTAAAGTGAATTATTAAAGTATGAATTATTAAAGTGAATTATTAAAGTATGAATTATTAAAGTAAATTATTAAAGTATGAATTATTAAAGTGAATTATTAAAGTATGAATTATTAAAGTGAATTATTAAAGTTAAAGTAAAGTAAAAATAAAGTAAAGGTAAAGTTTAAGTATAGTAAAAGTATAAAATTATATACGTATAATACGCGTATAAATATATATAATATTAATTTAAATCATTATATATATTTAATAAAATAAAATATAAATATCGTTATCTTTATCATACTAGTTAAGTAATGAGTTGTCAAAAGTGGTTCTAGATATTTATAAAAGTTATATACGTTTTAATAATAAAGTTCTTTTTAAACTGAAAACGTTTTTGTACGTTTGAAACTAAATAGATCAATCGAGTCTTTATGAGATTCAATCTTTCACTATCCTTTGTCTAGTTCTCAATGATTGACAATTTGTTCTTATTTATAAATCACTTTACCATTTTCCGAATATTGTTAAAATGGAAAGATTTCTCAAATCAACGTGGGCCTTTCAACAGAGACTTGTAATCATAATTCAATATATCTGATAATTCAATCATTTAATATTATCTTCTAATTCCATTGATAAACATTTTGAAACAGATACAATCATATAAAGTGTTTAATCTAATATTTTGTTTACGTTTCAAGTTATAATATATATACACATATACATATATAATCATATTCGTTTAATGGTTCGTGAATCGTTGGAACTTGGTCGAGGTTGAATGAATGTATGAACATAGTTTAAAATTCTTGAAATTTAACTTAACAAATATTGCTTTTCGTGTCGAAAACATATAAAGATTAAAGTTTAAATTTGGTTGGAAATTTCCGGGTTGTCACAGTACCTACCCGTTAAAGAAATTTCGTCCCGAAATTTGCGTGGAAAGGTCTTGAATGATAATAAGTATGTTTTCATGATGCATACGGGCTGAAAATTAGAGTTTTATCATCAGCGAATAATTTGAATAAACAATCTATTTATATGAAGAGTACGAATGAAGCTAACATAGAAGAGTGAAATGAGTAAGTGTAGATTCATCTTATCATTTGACGTAGATATGATTGATTCCCAGATTTCAAGGGATTTGAAGAAAATCTTCTTAATAAGATTTGACTCTCCGGTAATCAAGGGAATTAGGATCCGCTTTAAATGTGATCGTCCATTTTAATTGTTCTGTCGGAGATTTTCTTATAAATTCACCTCTTTCGTTTCCTTACAACTCACACCTTCTGTTGATGCATTTTATGCAAGTCCCTAGACATCTACCCACGTCCATTGCAGGTACAACAGTTTACAGGCCACCATGATTGCTCATTATTATCCTATGCGTGTTTGTATGTGGTTACAGGAAATGCATGAACGAGATTTAGATGTTTGACTATGTTAGACTTAGTCAGACGTACGAGTGAAGCCTCACTAGTACGGCTGACAGGCTCATACGCACGGTTGATGCTGAGTTAAGTCACAATTACAACCTAAATGAGAAGACACGAGTGAGTGTTCACCCGTACGGCTGATGAAGCCAACTCGTACGTGTGATGAATGAATCGTATGGGTGAGTCAACAGCAGGGGTATATAAAGTCTTATGTTTTTCATTTTAGGTTAAGCCTCTCATTTGTTACACACACTCAGATCTAGTGAGCTCCTCCGATTCTCTCTCAGTCCAAATCACCCAGGTGGTGAATAATAGCTCTAGGTGTTGATCTAATCACACTTGATTTAGTTGTGGTTTGACTAAATTAATCAAAAAAAACTTAACCTATTCACTAGAGGGTTTGATTCACTTATTCCGCCATTGTGTGAGTTAAATCTGTTGATTTCTAAGTTCCTAGTTATGTTTCATCACTTTCTATTCTTTCCCCCTCAACTCATATTTTAAAGTATTCATCAATATGCTCCATCCAGTTCTGATTCTCGATATACTTCTAACTTTCATATCGGTCATTCTTCTTTTTCATCTACCGCCTGAAGAATCTATTTACTTCTACTATACTCTTAGGTTTATAGTGTTTCTAGTTCTCCCGTGTCTTTATATTGCTATATGCATCGATATATATGGTTTATAATTTCTGGTTTATCGTTGGGCTTTATATGTTTCCTTATATTTCAAAGTCTTTGCTTCTGTCTTCTATAATCATTATCATTCACAGTTAATGCTCTCTTTTATTTGCTGCAATTTATACCCCAATTTCTATTTTTCGGAGTTTTGTCCTTTCGTTTCTTCTTCTTGCGATTAAGCACCGCTTGTAATGGTCCAGAATTCGCAGATATGAATTTCGGAATGAACATTGTTAATGTTCTAGGAAGGAAATTGTGATGGCACGATCTTGACTTGTCAAATTACCAGAATACCTTGGAAAAGACCGAATCATCAAGAAATATTTTCTTGATATTTTAGAGGTTAAATAGAATACAAGAGTCGTATAACATGGCACATGATGATGTTATGATCTGTGAATCATCACGTTCCATTTAGAAACTCAGCATGACTTACTGTAATATAATCACGTTGATCAAGTGTCATTATATTATATTAACCCATGCTTCAGCTCCCAACACTACTTCAAAAATATTCCTATTTTAAACTCGAATGTTTCAGAATTTAGAAACTAAAATAGTTTCTTTTATGATGTAATACAGATAGCGCGAAGAGATAAATGATTTCAGATAAGAATAATTATGAAAATATCTTCAGAAATATGGAGGATATTTATAATGAAAGATACGATGATATTTTAGATTTTCTAATATCAGAGGATGATGAAGAATATTGTCCGCAGGGGTTTAGAGTCAGGAGCAAGGTATTCGTTAATGACTTCAGCAGGTACTGAATCATTTGGATCCTTTAAAGTCAGGTTCAGTCTTTGTAATTTGTCCACAGCCTCCTTCCTACTTTGCTCAATCCGTTTTCCAGTTCCAAAACTTCTCTTTTTCTGCACTTTGCCAGCACACTTCATCATTATCATCCAGCTTTTACCGTTTAAAGTCGTTTATAGTTTTTGCTGCTTCATTAGCATTTTTTCCATTTTCGGAGAACCAATTCGTAGTTCGGAGTGTTTTTCAGAAACTTCACATTCAAATTAAGTCCAGAAGACATACGTTATATATGCACATATAACTGTTGGCGTAGACATGCTGCGAGATTTCAAAATACTGATTGCTAATTCCCAATGATTCGTATGGCAATTATCATTACAAGATGCAAATGAGTAAATGATGGGGTTTCAATAAATAATTATAATGACTTTTTGGAGAGGCTAAAGTCAAAGGGTAATGAAGTTGTTGGTACATCTACTAATAATGTGGTGGAATGTAAAAGGTTCCCTGGTAACGATGGTGTATATCTCAAGGTTATTATAAGGTTAGTCTGACTGAAAAGTCGAAGTTGACTTGCTGGAGCTGTGACAAAACTGGCTACTTTGAATAGGAGTCGCAAAGTTATTTTTGCTAATAAATGCCAAAGAATCTAACGCGGATACGTTGTTTAAACTTTTATTTGGTTTCAAGAGTTTTTCGGGTACATAACTGTGGGTAACATGTGGTTGGATCATCATCTCGATTGCTCATCATTCGAAGTGTCTTCAGAAAATTTTTGAAGGGTTTGAACACAGATTGTAATCATTAACATACATTTGATATTCTAACACAGTTTTGAAGTCAAAATATAGCTTGTGAAAGATGTAAGGATCTAAGAGTGATGATTTTGGTCATATCTCGAGTTGAATTTTGAGATTTCAAAATCAGAATATGTAATTAAATTTTGAATGAGTATGGTTGTTTTGATTTCTATAAAAGAATGTATATTATTGTGAAAGTAGGGAGTATAATGGATGATTTGCTGAATCAGATTCGAAGAATGTAACATATTATTTGTGAATTTATATATCTCTCGGGTATTACCTACCCGTTAAAAAAAATTTCACAATTAATATTTTGTACAAAAGAATTTTATTACCGTCTTTATGAAAATATATATATGTATATTTTCTTCAGATGTAACATAGATTTAATGAGTTAACGTTAAATTAAACTCATTTGATTTACGGTTGAAACTAGAATTGAATAATCCCTAAAGGCTTTAACAAGTACAAAACTTTTACGCAGTATTTCTTCAATGACATTGAAATTATGAATCAATACTTCGTTATTTGTTGATGTATGATGTTCGGTTCGTGGAATTCTTGTGAATTTCGCAAAGTACGAATGATGTTATCTGAAAAGTTTCGGGTACATCGATGATGAAAGTGTAAAATCAAATATATACTTGATTTATTATGAATTGGAATTTGTTGAATTGCGACAGAGATTGTAGTTAACGCTGGTTAAGTTGCGGCCGAAGGACGTACATTATTGCTTATTTGTAATATGAATTAACCGAGTAGTTAAGATTCACACACAATAGCTTAGCACGGAAAGATTTATTTCAAAATATATATATATATATATATATATATATATATATATAATATACATATAATTTCTTCAGAGGGAATGAGTTAATTTTTCATAACTCGTTGATACAATATACACGTTATTGATTCGTAATGATGTCCACAGTGATTCTTGAACTGACGGAGTTTGTGATGTTATCGGTGTTGTTGATTCGGATGTTGACTGTACTGACGATGCTGGTAACGCTGACGGTACTGTTGATGCTGTTGGTAAAGCAAGTTTAGCTTGTTAATCACACACCATTTTTGTCAGGGTTTCTACTCTTCCTTTTATCATTTTGGTTCGCTTAACTGATTTATGGTTAGGGCTAGATTAGATAATCTCTAAGACTTTAGAGATTACATAATCGCCGCGGAATGTTTCTCCAATGAAGTTATGAATTAATACTTCATCAGTTATTGTTGTTGGTACCCCTTGGTTTCTATGGTGCGTATGACGTTGATGCTCGTGGGACAGATTGTGAAGTTGAGGTTTACGAAGCGGTTGTGGTTGGAGGTGGTAATGGTACTGTTGGCGTTGATAATGGTGGTACTGGTTATGCTGCTGATGCTGCTGCTGGTGTTTGTAATCTCTGCACCATATTCTCCAAAGCCACTACCCGAGCGCGAAGCTCTTTGACTTCTTCTATTACACCGTGGTGATTGTCGGTTCGGACGAGCGGATAAATAAAATCTAAAATTTGATGTAATATATAATCGTGACGAGATACTCTGGAAATGAGCGAGAACATGGTATTTCGGACAGGTTCGCCGGTAAGTGTTTCAGGTTCTTCGTCAAGAGGGCAATGTGGTGGATGGAAGAGATCACCTTCTTCTTGTCTCCAATGATTGAGGAGGCTACGAACCCATCCCCAATTCATCCAGAATAGGTGATGACTGATTGGTTGATCTATTCCGGTCACACTTCTTTCGAAGCTTGAATGGGATTCCATTTCGGAATCTGAGTGACTTGAACTGATGACGAATTCCATTTCGTACGATTGGATAAAGGATTTTTTTTTCGATATGAAATGATTTTGGCTAACGGATGATATTCTAATTACATAGAATATATATATATATATATATACATATACATATACATATACATATACATATATATATATATATATATATATATATATATATATATATATATATATAATATATATATATATATATATATATATATATATATATATATATCAAAAGATTTCGTAGATTACGGTGGACTTTGCGGGATATGTCAGGCAAAGTTTAAAGTAACAGATACGATAAGATATGATTTAGCAGATATGCTAAGATATGAATTTTTGTCTATACACTATTCATGCAATCAATGCAGCAAGACGTGTCTTAGACTAAAAATGATAAGCAGGTAATTTCATGAGGATGATAAGTAGTTAATTTTCGACACAAAATGATAAGCAAAACTTTTGACATGCAGACACGGTCGAAGTCCAGACTCACTAATGCATCATATCGACTTATCAGTTAGACACACTAATGCAGACCTGGTTCGCTAAGACCACCGCTCTGATACCAACTGAAAGGACCCGTTCATATACATTATAAACGATTCACAATAGTTGATTACATTGCGAGGTATTTGACCTCTATATGATACATTTTACAAACATTGCATTCGTTATTAAAAGACAATCTTTCTTTACATCGAAAATTGACAGACATGCATACCATTTCATAATATCCACTATCCAACTATAAATTGATTTAATAATAATCTTTGATGAACTCAATGACTCGAATGCAACGTTCTTCGAAATATGCTATGAAAGACTCCAAGTAATATCTTTAAAATGAGTAAATGCACATCGGATGATTTCTTTAACACCTGAGAATAAACATGCTTTAAAGTGTCAACCAAAAGGTTGGTGAGTTTATTAGTTTATCATAATCATTTATTTCCATCATTTTAACAGACCACAAGAATTTCATTTCCAGTTCTCATAAATATACGTCCCATGCATAGATACAAAAATAATCATTCATATGGTGAACACCTAGGAACCGACATTAACTAGATACATATAAGAATATCCCCTATCATTCTGGGATCCTCCTTCGGACATGATATAAATTTCGAAGTACTAAAGCATCCGGTACTTTGGATGGGGTTTGTTAGGCCCAATAGATCTATCTTTAGGATTCGCGTTAATTAGGGTGTCTGTTCCCTAATTTTTAGATTACCAGACTTTAATAAAAAAAGGCATATTCGATTTCGATAATTCAACCATAGAATGTAGTTTCAATTACTTGTGTCTATTTCGTCAAACATTTATAAAAGCACGTATTCTCAGTCCCAAAAATATAAAGGGTAAAAAAGGCAAATGCAACTCACCATACTGTATTTCGTAGTAAAAATACATATAACGTCATTGAACAAGTGCAAGGTTGGCCTCGGATTCACGAACCTAAATTAATTATATATATTTATGTGTTGGTCAATATTTGTCTAACAAATTAGGTCAAGTCATAGTGTACCACAATCCTAATGCTCGAGACTAATATGCAAAAGTCAACAAAAGTAAATTTGACTCAAAATAATTTCCAAAAATCTATACATGATTAATATATAGTTTAAATATCGTCGTTTTATATTTTTAAATATTTTTAAAAGATTTATTAGAGTAAATAATATAATTTATTTATTAATAAATAAAATTTTATATTAAATTTATATAATAAAATATACTTTTATATATATTAAGTAATAAAATTTATAGGGTTTATTTAATATCATAAAGATAATATGATAGGTATTATTAAAGTAAGTTATTACACGTAGTAAAATATGTTTGTATCACATATTTATTTGATAAAATAATATCTATAATGTTAGTAAGTAAAAGTTATACTATTTTGTAATAATTATTATTATTATTAAAATATCAATATTTCTAATTACTAAGATGACATTATGATAAAACGATAATTTTAATTATGATAACTTTAATATTTACAATAATTTTTAATATTATCTTTAAAATAATAATTCTATTTAAAATAATAATAATAATGATATTTTATAGTAACAATGACATTTCTATTAAAATGATAATTTTTGTTAAAATGATAGTTTTAATACTAACGATACTTTTAATAATAATAGTAATGATAAAAATAATAAGAACGATAATTTTATCTAAATCAATATCTTATAATATTTTAATTTCATCATGATACTCTTACCCATTATTTCCTAATCGTTTCGTTTAATAGCTTTTAATCATCTTTTATATCGTGTTCATAATAATGATAATAATAGTAATCAAAATAATTTGGTGTTACAAATATTTGTTTTAATTACACTAATATTAATAATGATAGTTACTATAACATTATTAACGATAATACTAATAATTATCTTAATGATAATATAGTAATAATAATAATAACAATAACAATAACCATTTTTAAATAATGATATATATATTAATAATGATAATAATAATAATAATACCAATAATAATAATAATAATAATAATAATAATAATAATAATAATAATAATTGGATAATAATAATAATACTAATTATAACTTTAACGATAATAACGATAGTAATAATAAAAAAAATAACATTTTTTAATGATAAATCCCTTTTATTGATAAAGATAATAATAATGATAAAACTAGAACGACGATAAAAACGATGACAATAATAATCATTTTTTAATAAAAATATCGAAAATTCAATTGATTATAACTTCTAATCCGTTCATCGAAACCATTCGATATCTAAAGGAAAAGTTCTTAATTTTTTTCGATAGCTTTCCAAGGACATGCATATCTTATACCTTATCTCAACCGCAAGTGTAACTAATTCAAGATTCAACCTAACCTGTCTAAGGGCAATATCAAAAGTACAAGCATGCATAATCCTAAATACTTGAGCACTAGTCAGGGATACACTATTAGTATGTAAAAGTTAAATTATGAGTACTCACGTATCAATATTGAGATTCAATATTGTAGGAAAGGTACGTAGACGCAACGGAAATGATAAACGCTATATTGACCTCACGAGCATACCCATGAACCATACTCAATCACCTCCATAGCTATAACCCATAATTTCCTTAATCCTATCCCACTCGAAAAACAATTTCGTAATCACTCGGACAGCACTCCGTCGTAATATTTTATGTATACTAATAATATCTTGAAATAATACGGAGTAAATATATATATGTAAATCGATTGAAAGAGTTTAGAGAAAAATATTTTCAAGTTTCTATGAAATAATGAAACCTATTGAATTCTATTTATAATAGATTTTTGAATTATTAAAGTGAATTATTAAAGTATGAATTATTAAAGTGAATTATTAAAGTGAATTATTAAAGTATGAATTATTAAAGTAAATTATTAAAGTATGAATTATTAAAGTGAATTATTAAAGTATGAATTATTAAAGTGATATATTAAAGTTAAAGTAAAGTAAAAATAAAGTAAAGGTAAAGTTTAAGTATAGTAAAAGTATAAAACTATATATGTATAATACGCGTATAAATATATATATATATATATATAATATTAATTTAAATCGTTATATATATTTAATAAAATAAAATATAAATATCGTTATCTTTATCATACTAGTTAAGTAATGAGTTGTCAAAAGTGGTTCTAGATATTTATAAAAGTTATATACGTTTTAATAATAAAGTTCTTTTTAAACTGAAAACGTTTTTGTACGTTTGAAACTAAATAGATCAATCGAGTCTTTATGAGATTCAATATTCCACTATCCTTTATCTAATTCTCAATGATTGACAATTTGTTCTTATTTATAAATCACTTTACCATTTTCCGAATATTGTTAAGATGGAAAGATTTCTCAAATCAACGTGGGCCTTTCAACAGAGACTTGTAATCATAATTCAATATATCTGATAATTCAATCATTTGATCTTATCTTCTAATTCCATTGATAAACATTTTGAAACAGATACAATCATATAAAGTATTTAATCTAATATTTTGTTTACGTTTCAAGTTATAATATATATACACATATACATATATAATCATATTCGTTTTATGGTTCGTGAATCGTTGGAACTTGGTCGAGGTTGAATGAATGTATGAACATAGTTTAAAATTCTTGAAATTTAACTTAACAAATATTGCTTATCGTGTCGGAAACATATAAAGATTAAAGTTTAAATTTGGTTGGAAATTTCCGGGTTGTCACAATATTCTCGTGCATAGTTGATTTGTAATTTTTGCACCGATGAATTGTACATTGACGCTCGACTTTCGTACTGGTTCTGGTTTTTCGAACGCCTTTTCGTACGCTTAGAAAAATTGTACTTTACGTTCCGTGACTCGTACCTTTGTCAAAATGTAGTCTTAAATTATCAATAAACTATATTACTCAAAGTGTATCTTGAACTTTCGAGTGTTTTGGTCATTTGCTTCTATAAATCAATGTCTCGTTGTTTACTAAAATATATTATTTTAAATCAAACGTTTTATGACTAAGTTAATATTATTTTTTATCACTTTGTAAAATATAAATATATTTTCATTTAGAAATAAATTTGTACATATGATTGAAATATTTATTTAATAATATTTAGTTTTTCAAAATCAGTTATATTTTAAAGTTTATTTCAAAATCGTTTAAATAATAGAAATTATTATAACACGTCACGTTTATACTTTAAAGCTTAAATTGATAAAATTCCTTTATGCGTCAATGTTTATTTTAATTTCTCAAACGTTCTAATTAATATATTTAATTATCAGTTGAATCAATAAACAAGTGTTACTATCGTTCACTTAACTAATTTGAAATCATATATATATATATATATACATACATATCTATTTACACATTATTGTTCGTGAATCATCGAGAACAGTCGAAAGGTAAATGAATACATGAACACAGTTCAAAGTTTTTGAGATTTCAACATTACAGACTTTGCTTATCGTGTTGGAAACATTAAATCATTTAAAGATAAAGTTTAAATTTGGTCAGAAATTTCTGGGTCGTCACAGTACCTACCCGTTAAATAAATTTCATCCCGAAATTTGAGTGAGGTCGTCATGGCTAACAATAAAAATGTTTTTATGACGAATATGAGTGGATAAATAGAGTTTTATCATTGTTGACTAATATAGATAAAACGATTCGATTATGTGAAGAGTACGAGTGAAGCTATCGTAAAAGAGTGAAATGAGAAAATAAAGTTTCGTCATATCTTTTGACGTAGATAGGTTGATTTCCGGAGTTCAAGGGATTTAGAGAAAATCTTCGTAATAAGATTTGATTCTTCGGTAATTAAGAAAATTAGGATCCGCTTTGGTTAAATGCGATAATCTGTTTTGATTGCTCTGTCGAATATATCACTATAAATCCACCCTCTTCATTTCCTTATTTTTCACAGCTGATACCTTCTATTCTTTCTCCCTCAATTCATATTTTAAAGCATTTGTCAATATGCTCCATCCAGTTTTGCTTCTCGATATACTCCTAACTTTCATATATGTCATTCTTCTTTTTCATCTCCCGCCGAAAGAATCTATTTACTTCTACTATACTCTTGGTTTTATAGTGTTTTTAGTTCTCCCCTGTCTTTATATTGCTATATGCATCGATATATACGATTTGTAAATTTTTGGGTTGTTGTTGGGTTTTATACCTTCCCTTATATTTTGATGTTTCTACTTCTGTCTTTCTATAATCATTGACATCCATAGTTAATGATCTTTTCTGTTTGCTGCGATTTATACCCCCTTTCTATTTCGAAGCTTCATGCTTTTGTTTTCTTTTCGCAAGTAATGGTCCAGAATTCGTAGGTATGAAGTTTCGAATTATCATAATATACAAAGTAGAAAGGAAAGGTAGTAGCACGATTTGATTTGTCAAATTACCAGAATATCCGAAAAAGACTGAATCATCAAGAAAATATTTTCTTGATATTTTTAGAGGTTAAATAGAATACAAGAGTCGTGTAACATGGCACATGATGACGGTATGGTCTGTGAATCGTCATGTCCCATTAGAAACTCAGCATGACTTACTGTAATATAATCACGTTGATCAAGTGTCATTATATTATACTAACTCATGCTTCAATTCCCAACACTTCTTCAAAAACATTCATAATTTAAACTCGAAGGTTTACAGAATATAGAAACTAAACAGTTTCCTTTATGATGTAATACAGATAACGTGAGGAGATAAGTGATTTCAGATAAGAATAGTTATAAAAATATCTTCAGAAATATCGAGGATATTTATAATGAAAGATATGATGATATATTAGAATTTCTAATATCAAAGGATAATGAAAAAGATTTGTTCGTAAAGATTTAGATTCAGAAGCAAGGTATTCGTTAATGACTTCAGTAGATACTGAATTATTTAGATTCTTTGAAGGCAGGTTTAGTTTTTGTAATTTGTCAACAGTCTCCTTCATAGTTTGCTCAATCCATTTTTCAGTTTCAAATCTGAGCTTTTTCAACACACCACTCTTTATTATTAAACTTTTGGCTATTAAGGTCGTTTACAGTTTTTGTTGCTTCATCAGCATTTTTCCAAAATTCGGAGAACTAGTTCGCAGTTTGGGCGTTTTTCAGAAACTTCACATTTGAAGTATGTAAGTCTTGAAGGTAGACGTTATATCTATATATATAACTGTTGGCGTAGAATTGCTGCGAAATTCGAAAATAATGATTCAAGCTTTTTGGTATGCTAACCACCATTACAAGATGCACATGAGTACATGATAGGGTTTCAATGAATAAGTATAGTGATTTTTCGGATAGGCTTAAAGATCAGTGAAATTGTTGATAAGTTTAATGCTACTGTGCCGAGATATAAAGCGTTCCCCGGTGACAATGATGAAGGGGAAATCGTTATAATAAGGTTTATTCGAATGAACAATTGAAGTTGATTTGCTGGAGATGTGACAAAACTCTCTACTTTAAAAAGGGATTGAAAAGTTATTTTTGTTAATAAATGCCAAAGGGTCTGACACGGATACGTGTTAAACTATGACTTTGGTTTCGAGAGTTTTTCAGGTGCAAGACTGTGGGTAATATGTGGTTGGATCATCATCTCGATTGTTCATTATTTGAAGTGTCTTCAGGAATTTCGAAGGGTTTGAACACAAATTGTAATCGATAATATACATATGATGTTCTAGAATTTTGAATGATACGGATATTTTTCTAGGTTTTATGATTAGAAGTGATGTTCTAGCACAGTTTTGAAGTCAAAGTATAGATTTGAAAGATGTAGGAATTTAAGAGTGATGATATCGATTATATCTCGACTTGGATTCTGATATGTTAAAATCAGAATATGTAATTGAATTTGAATGAGTATGGTTGTTTTGATTTCTATGAAAGAATATATCTTGTTGTGAAAGTAGTGAGTATAGTTGATGATTTGTTGAATCAGAATCGAAGAATGTAATATATTAATTGTGAATTTATATATCTCTCGGGTATTACCTACCCATTAAAATATTCTCACCATTGATAGTTTGTACAAAAGGATTTTTAATTACAATCTTTATGAAAATATACCTACATATATATTTTCTTTAGATGTAATCATGGATTTAATGAGTTAACATAATATTAATCTCATCTGGTTTTCGATTAGGACTAGAATATATAATCTCTAAAACTTTAGATATTACATAATCGCCGTAGAATATTTCTTCAATGAAGTTATGAATTAATACTTCATCGTTTGTTGTTGTTGGTATTCCTTGGTATCTAGAGGGCGTATGACATTGATGCTCAAGGTACAGATTGTGATGTTGAGGCATGTGATGCGGACATTGTTGTTGGTGGTGGTAATGGTAATGTTGGTGTAGATGATGGTGGTATTGTTGATGCCGGTGATGCTGCTGGTGCTTGTAACCTTTGCACCATATTTTCCAAAGCCACTACTAGAGCGCGAAGCTCGTTGACTTCTTCTATTACACCGGGGTGATTGTCGGTTCGGACAAGCGAATGAATAAGATCTAGAATTTGAGATAGTATATAATCGTGACGAGATACTCTGAAAATGAGAGAGAAAATGGTATTACGAACAGGTTCACCGGTAAGTGCTTCAGGTTCTTCGCCAAGAGGGGAATGTGGTGGATGGAAGGGATCACCTTCTTCTTGTCTCCAATGATTAAGTAAGCTACGAACCCATCCCAATTCATCCAAAATAGATGATGGCTAATTGGTTGATCCATTCCAGTTACACTGCTTTCGGAGCTCAGGTCGAATTCCATATTGTAATAGCTGTCGAAATCTGAGGAATTTGAACTAGATGCGGGATCCATCTTGTATAATCAGGGAATTGATTTTTGATATATAATAGATTATAGGACTTAGATTGGTATTCTTCAACACATAATTTACATATGTATATATAATACCAAAATCCCATAAATTACGGAGAAATTTTCGGAAGATGTCAGAAAAAGTTTACAGTAACAGATATGTTAAGATATGAATTTGTCTGTATACTATATATGCAATAATCGCAAGAAAATGTGTCTAGACTCAAAAATGATAACAAAACTCGATAAAAACAGATATGGTCATAGTACAGACTCACTAATTCATCCTAACAATTATCAGTTAAACACACTAATGCAAATTCTGGTTCCCTATGACCTCAAGCTCTGATGCCAACTGTGATGACCCGTCTAAATCCATTTGGACGAATACATCATTCATTGATTTCATAGTGAGGTTTGACCCTATATGATACGTTTTGTAAACATTGCATTCTTTTGAAAAGGCACACCATGAATGAATATCTAATTTCAAGGTCTTTGACATCTGATGATTTCTACATATAGACAATCACCGTAAATAATAGTTTACAATACTACATCCGTTGACAATGTAGTCAAAATAAGATACATGGTGATGATTTTGTGAATGCAAAGTTTTCTCGAATAAAGCATGTATGACTCCATGCACATAGCTTGTATAACGTATAAGCAAACAGCGGAAGACTTCTAGGAACCTGAGAATAAACATGCTTAAAAGTGTCAACACAAAGGTTGGTGAGTTCATAGTTTTAATGTTGCGCATAATATGTATATAAAGGTGGATCACAAGATTTTAGTTGTTTCATCCAGAAACATTTATCAAAATATTCTACAAGATTGAGCACCCTGGTAACTAATCTTTAACGTTATAATAAGTACCCCTGTTTTAACATACATGCAACCAACATGTACAATACACACAAACCAACGTGTACTAAACTCAAATAGCATACGTCTGTTTTATAGTTCAGGCTAGGGTTTCTATACATGGAACAGACGGGGATGTCAAGCCCTATGGATCCATATATAACTACTCGCGCCCACCAGTTCTTATAACCGGCAGTTACTAGTTACCAAAGCTAAGGGATTTTCAGTTCAAACTCGGTGTAGAATTTAGTATGTACTTGTATCCAATGCGTTTAAAATAAAATGCATGTATTCTCAGTCCAAAAAGATATATTGCAAAAACAATTAAAAAGGGAGCAAATGAAACTCACCTTAGCAGCACATAAGGTCATTCATCGAAATGTGACCAAAACTCGAAATGCAAAATAACCGTAGATCTCAACCTAGAGAACATATGTTGGTCAATACATGCCTAACAAGCTAGGTCAGGTCATAGTGTATCACAATCCTAATGCTCGAAACTGACATGCAAAAGTTAACAAAATTCATCCAAAAGTCAACCTGACCCCAATATGATATTTAAATCTATACATGTTTATTATCATAGTATAAGTCTTGATAATTGAACGAATTTATAGTTTATCAAACTCAAAATATTATTTATTTCAGGAGCTATATTATATTTGAATTATCATGGCAATAGAAAATATTTTATTATTTCACATAGTTTTCCAATACTTGTAAAATCAGATTATAGTGTTTATAAAGCTTTAAAACCTGATAAGACAGTCAATTTTGACAATTGTTTACCAAAACGAGATATGCCTTATATAGAAATTCATTTACTCAATTAGTAATATCTAAAAATCCAATTTATCAATCTCATAGACAAGTTGTTTAAATATTAATTTACAATTTCAAACACAATTTCAATTAACGTCAAACATAATTCAGTTGACCATATCTTTTAATCCGTTCATCGAAATCACGTGATTTCTAAATGAAAAGTTAATAATTTTTCGCCAGCTTTCCAAAAACATGCATATCATATACTTTATATCAGTAGCATATGTATTAAATTCGTGATTCATCATAAACTATCTAACTACAAAATTAAAGCATACAAGCATGCATAAACATATATACTCGAGCACTAGACATGGATACACTATTAATATATAAAAGATAAGATATGAATGCTCACGTATCAATATTGTGATTCAATATTGTAGGAAAGTATGTAGACGCAACGGAGATGATAAACACTAGGTTGACCTCATGAACAATACCCATGAACCATACCCATAACCTCCATAGCTATAACTCATAATTTCCTTAGCTCTATCCCGCTCGAAAAACTCGTTTTGAAATAACTCGCTCATGACTCCGTCGTAGTATTTTGTGTGTACTACTAATAATACTAATACTACTAATAATAATATTAAGATTAATCATAATCTCTAATAATAATAATAATAATAATAATAATAATAATAATAATAATAATAATAATAATAATAATAATAATAATAATAATAATAATAATAATAATAATTATATATATATACATATATATATATATATATATATATATATATATATATATATATATATATATATATATATATATATATATATATATATATATATATATATATATATATATATATATATATATATATATATATATATATATATATATATATATATATATATATATGTTAAGAGTTCGAGAGAGATAGAATGAATTTAGAAATAAATTTGTACATATGATTGAAATATTTATTTAATAATATTTAGTTTTTCAAAATCAGTTATATTTTAAAGTTTATTTCAAAATCCTTTAAACAATAGAAATTATTATAACACATCACGTTTATACTTTAAAGCTTAAATTGATAAAATTCCTTTATGCGTCAATTTTTATTTTAATTTCTCAAACGTTCTAATTAATATATTTTATTATTAGTCGAATCAATAAACAAGTGTTACTATCGTTCACTTAACTAATTTGAAATCATATATATATATATATATATATATATATATATATATATATATATATATATATATATATACACACATACATATCTATTTACACATTATTGTTCGTGAATCATCGAGAACAGTCGAAAGGTAAATGAATACATGAACACAGTTCAAAGTTTTTGAGATTTCAACATTACAGACTTTGCTTATCGTGTTGGAAACATTAAATCATTTAAAGATAAAGTTTAAATTTGGTCAGAAATTTTTGGGTCGTCACAGTACCTACCCGTTAAATAAATTTCGTCCCGAAATTTGAGTGAGGTCGTCATGGCTAACAATAAAAATGTTTTTATGACGAATATGAGTGGATAAATCGAGTTTTATCATTGTTGACTAATATAGATAAAACGATTCGATTATGTGAAGAGTACGAGTGAAGCTATCGTAAAAGAGTGAAATGAGAAAATAAAGTTTCGTCATATCTTTTGACGTAGATAGGTTGATTTCCGGAGTTCAAGGGATTTAGAGAAAATCTTCGTAATAAGATTGGATTCTTCGGTAATTAAGGAAATTAGGATCCTCTTTGGTTAAATGCGATAATCTGTTTTGATTGCTCTGTCGGATATATCACTATAAATCCACCCTCTTCATTTCCTTATTTTTCACAGCTGATACCTTCTATTCTTTCTCGCTCAATTCATATTTTAAAGCATTTGTCAATATGCTCCATCCAGTTTTGCTTCTTGATATACTCCTAACTTTCATATCTGTCATTCTTCTTTTTCATCTCCCGCCGGAAGAATCTATTTACTTCTAATATACTCTTGGTTTTATAGTGTTTTTAGTTCTCCCCTGTCTTTATATTGCCATATGCATCGATATATATGGTTTGTAAATTTTTGGGTTGTTGTTGGGTTTATACCTTCCCTTATATTTCGATATTTCTGCTTCTATCTTTCTATAATCATTGACATCCACAGTTAATGATCTTTTCTGTTTATTGCGATTTATACTCCCTTTCTATTTCGAAGCTTCATGCTTTTGTTTTCTTTTCACAAGTAATGGTCCAGAATTTGTAGGTATGGAGTTTCGAATTATCATAATATACAAAGTAGAAAGGAAAGGTAGTAGCACGATTTGATTTGTCAAATTATCAGAATATTCGAAAAAGACTGAATCATCAAGAAAATATTTTCTTGATATTTTTAGAGGTTAAATAGAATACAAGTATGGTCTGTGAATCGTCATGTCCCATTAGAAACTCAGCATGACTTACTGTAATATAATCACGTTGATAAAGTATCATTATATTATACTAACTCATTCTTCAATTCCCAACACTTCTTCAAAAACATTCATAATTTAAACTCGAAGGTTTACAGAATATAGAAACTAAACAGTTTCCTTTATGATGTAATACAGATAACGCGAGGAGATAAGTGATTTCAGATAAGAATAGTTATGAAAATATCTTCAGAAGTATCGAGGATATTTATAATGAAAGATATGATGATATCTTAGAATTTCTAATATCAAAGGATAATGAAAAAGATTTGTCCGTAAAGATTTAGAGTCAGAAGCAAGGTATTCGTTAATGACTTCAGCAGATACTGAATCATTTGGATTCTTTGAAGGCAGGTTTAGTCTTTCTGATTTGTCAACAGTCTCCTTCATAGTTTGCTCAATCCGTTTTTCAGTTCCAAATCTGAGCTTTTTCAACACACCACTCTTTATTATCAAACTTTTGGCTATTAAGGTCGTTTACAGTTTTTGATGCTTCATCAGCATTTTTCCAAAATTCGGAGAACTAGTTCGCAGTTTGGGCATTTTTCAGAAACTTCACATTCGAAGTATGTAAGTCTTGGAGGTAGACGTTATAGATATATATATATGTATAACTGTTGGCGTAGAATTGCTGCGAAATTCGAGAATAATGATTCAAGCTTTTTGGTATGCTAACTACCATTACAAGATGCACATGAGTACATGATAGGGTTTCAATGAATAAGTATAGTGATTTTTCGGAGAGGCTTAAAGATCAGTGAAATTGTTGATAAGTTTACTGCTACTGTGGCGAGATATAAAGGGTTCCCCGGTAACAATGATGAAGGGGAAATCGTTATAATAAGGTTTATTCGAATGAACAATTGAAGTTGATTTGCTGGAGATGTGCAAAACTGTCTACTTTGAAAAGGGATTGAAAAGTTATTTTTTGTTAATAAATGCCAAAGGTTCTGACACGGATATGTGTTAAACTATGACTTTGGTTTTGGGAGTTTTTCAGGTGCAAGACTGTGGGTAATATGTGGTTGGATCATCATCTCGATTGTTCATTATTTGAAGTGTCTTCAGGAATTTCGAAGGGTTTGAACACAGATTGTAATCGATAATATACATATGATGTTCTAGAATTTTGAATGATACGAATATTTTTCTGGGTTTTATGATTAGAAGTGATGTTCTAGCACAGTTTTGAAGTCAAAGTATAGATTTGAAAGATGTAGGAGGAAAATAAGGGAATAAATGTAAAAATAAAGAAATCTTTTTATAAATATTTTCTACAGGTTATTAAACTGTAAGAAACTTATAAAAATTTTAAAAATAATTATTTATGTTATTTAGTATTTTATGTAGAATTAAACTTATTTTGTGATTAAATTAAGAATAAAAACAAATAAAAATACAAAATTTTAATAAAAATACTTTCTTAAATTTTTCTACTAATTTTTATAATTAACTAAGACTATAAAAATTATGTATATGATCCTTAGGTATTTAATTAAATATTTAGGTATTTATGGATAATATTGATTTAATAAAGTGCTATATTACTAAGTATCTTGTAAATTAAATAACAAATAATATAACCATTTATGTTATATATTGTATGAGATAGTGATTAGTATAATAAATATTAATTAATCCATGTCATAAGTTAGTAAATATAGCTTGAATAATAATACGTGTATAATTATAAAACTATTAATAGTTATATAATACATATAGTAAGGATATATATAATTAACTTAGTTATATTATAAAAGTCTATACACCTATAATATGTGAAGGTTATAATCAAGATAACGTGCACTATATACGAACCTCAACGCTACATATGGCCTAGGATGGTCCTTGTTGCCTTGTGGGAACCGCTTGTGGATTTCGAATGCCAAGACATAGATTCTAGTCAAGAATCCTGGGCGCCAGGTAACAACTGACCATCAGAGTGACTTGTATGATAGCAACGAGATTTGGGTGAAGGTGTACAACGTCTTGTTATAGATTATAACCCGAACTTTCTATAATTAGAAAGTTACTATAAGTGGAAACTTTCCATAAATAGTAACTTTCTGAAAATGGAAATTATTTTAGAAAACCATCATCATTAGTATAGTTGTTATACTTATGTCTATTAGGCTATATCTGATCATACATACTATCTCTAGGTTGAGATCTCGATCACGTTCTTTCATTCAATTCTTTTCTCTCGTGGAATAACTCTTCTATGCTACTAAGGTGAACTCATAGCCCCGCTTTTACATATTTTATTAAATTTTATAAATCTTGGGGTGAGACACATGCTTGCTTTGAAATGATTTGCAATTTAGACACAAGTGCCTAAACTTTTTGATATGCAACTTCATGAGACTTTTGTTAACTTGTATTCTTACATGCAAATCCCCGCCATAATATCGTTAATTGCTGGAATTGAAATGTTGCAAGCTTAATTATTGTGAGTAGGCCTATTGAGAGCGACTTCTTTACCCATTGACCGATCGTCAAGGGAGTACATAATAATAATTACCAACACCCGTACAGTGTCAGAGGTTAATGTTTAGCTCGATATTATATCTAATGGCATATTGAATATTTTGATGTTTTGAAATAAATCTTGTGGTCTAAAATTATTAATTATTAAACCTATGATGTTCACTTAACCATTGTGTTGACATTTTAAGCATGTTTGTCTCAGGTGAAGAATAGCTTATGTGCTGCCTTATGTTGCTTGCTTGTTGTTGCATTGGAGTCCACATTATCTATATTTTAACATTTATTTAACATTTATTATATTTAGATTTACCATGTAAAACATTTCGTTTTCCGCTGCAATTGAATTACTGATTTTATTAAACGTCTCATTTAGAGTCGTTCTCATTTATATAACTGTGTGATGATATTGGAAAAGTCATATTTGTCCCCGGCCCTATTAGGGGGGTATGACAGAGTGGTATCAGAGCACAGTTTGTTATAAAGAACCAGGATTGCATTTATGTGTGCCTTATGTGTTAGTTAGGGTGCCTTAGCAGTTCATTGGACTATAACCTTTCCTGACTTAAGATTTTAGTGCCTTTCCTTATTATTTCTTTTCGTGCTTTTACGTCTACCTTAGAAACATTCTAATTTCTTTCTTTCCTTTCTTTTAGGATGTCGAGCCACAACCTGATCATTATTTCAGACTCTGAAGAATTTGATATGGAGAGATCCATTCACACTCTAGCTTATGGACCCATTTCTCCACCAACATCTCCAATTTATCGACCGGCTACTCCACCCGTATCTCCGGTCTACACACCTGCCACTCTACCACACTCATCGGTGAAGGAAGAACCTCAAAATGATTATGATGGGGATGATGAGGGTGATGATGAAGAGATTGAAGAAAACATTGAAGGTGAGGATGATTCCGAGGAGGAACCCGAGGAAGAGTCCGAACCCGAAGAAGAGGAAGAGGTTCAAGAACCAGCTAATGAGGAGGCTAATCCGGCTTATGATGGTCTTGGAGTTATCTGCAGTTTAGAAGTTGATTCCGAGGAGGAAGTTGAACCTCCTGTTACTAAGACTCCCTCACCTAAGAGGAAGGATCCGAAGACTCCCGCTACTGATAATGCTAGTTCATCTAAGAAGCCAAAGGCTTCCGAGTTTGTCTATACCGAGTATGAACATGCTCTAGTTCGGTGTGATATGATGAACCTATAAAGTCGCACTGTAACTATAAGAGATACGTTCTGTGATCGTTTGGCTATGATGGAGAAGCGCATGGACTATACCAATAGCGATGTGAAAAGGGTCTATGACAAGTTCTCCGTGATGTTTGCTAGGAAAGAGAGAGAGCTCGACCGCCAGCGTTATGCACTGGTGGAATTAGAGAAGTTTGTAATATACTTCAAGGGGTACATTAAGGATCATTTCAAGCCTCCGTCGCCTAAGAAAGATTCGATCCTAGGATTCTCATTTATTTCCATTTCCGTTGTTTATGTAAAGGCATATGCCTAAGTTACATTGGTTTTCTTTGATTCATGTAAAACTAGTGGTTTTTATGGTTTAATTCAAGTATTTTGATTACATCTTGTTATTCCTACCATTTATCATACCTCAATTCGTATCTGTTTGGTTGTATTTGTTGTGTGAACCTTGTGCATTTATAAAACTTATCATTTATTAGCACCACGAACTCTTCAACTAATACTGTATTTATGTATTGAAGAACGATGGCTCAATCAACTCGAGGTGCTACCAATATCCCGAATGTCTCTCTGACTCCTGCACAATTCCAACAGCTGTTGGCCGCCGCTCAAGGCAATCATAACAACCACCAAGGGAACAACCAAGGAAATCCTCCCACTTCTTGCAGCTACAAGGAGTTTATGAATTGCAAGCCTCCGTCCTTTAAGGGGAGTGAGGAAGCTGTCGAACTGACTCGTTGGTTCGAAAAGCTCGAATATATTTTTTGCATCTGTAACTGTGCGGATGTCGACCGAGTAACGTATACCACTCATATGCTAAGTGGCCTAGCTCTAACATGGTGGAACAGCTATGCCCAAACTGTAGGGCTAGATGCTGCAAATGCCATCCCATGGCCTGTTCTGAAACGAATGATGACAGAAAAATTCTGTCCGCAGAACCAAATTCAAAAGCTGAAAGTTGAGTTCTGGGAATTGAAGGTAAAAGGAACCGACATTGAAGCTTATACCAACAGGTTTATAGAGTTGGTTACTTTGTGCCCAGAGATGGTACCAACTGAGCAGAAAAAGATAGAGAGGTACATAGAAGGCCTTCCTGAAGAGATTCAGGGAAATGTCATTGCTGCTAGTAAGGAGACTTTAGGTGCAATTATACTGATGGCTCAAAACCTCATAATGGCTAAGAGGAGAAAAGCCGCGACAAATAAACAAATCGAGGCCAAGAGAAATGAGGGCCAAAGGAAATTTAAACCCTAAACCCTAAATCTAAACCCTAAACCCTAAAATCTAAACCCTAAAACCCTAAAATATAAACCCTAAAACCCTAAATCTAAACCCTAACTTAATTTGATGAAAATTGATGTAGAACAAGTGTAGAACAGCATGTTCTACATGCTGTTCTACATCCCGTTCTACAAAAAATGTAGAACCAAGCCTAATGCATGAAAATGAAAAAATGTTCGACCAAGCCATCATTTGTTCAGCCGCGTTTTTGTTTTTGCTCGACTACCTTAGTTCTCAGAGTTCTCACTCTCAAAATGGTTCTCACTTGATCCCTCTAATATATATATATATATATATATATATATATATATAGGGTCATAATCAAGAGGGAAGCACTTTTTTGGGGGGAAGGGGGAAGCAAATTTTTTTTTTTTTTTTTTGAAAAAACTTTGTTCACGAACATTGTAGATTAGATGAAAATATGAACATATAAAAAAGACACTTTGTGATGCATGTCATTATTTTGGCAAAAAACACTCGAAGAAAAAAATAAAAACATTCAATACATTGAATGTTTTGCTGCTGAGTTTATTTGCATCGTTTTGTTTTCATCTTGTGTGAAGTGTTTTTTTCGAATTTAGCCCGATTTAGAGTTTAGGGTTTAGGGTTTATGGTTTAGGGTTTTCGGGTTTACTCCATATACCCTCAACCCAAAACCCTAAACCCTAAACTCTAAACCGTTCGTGTTAAAATATTCAATCTAAACCCTAATTTCTAAATCCTAACCCCTAATTTCTAAACCCTGATAGCTAAACCCTAATTTTTAACCCCCTATTTTCTAATCCCTAATTTCTAAACCCTAATTTCTAACCCCTTAAAAAAAACTCAGAATCAAAACATTCAATGCATTGAATGTTTTCATTTTTTTCTTCGAGCGTTTTACCGTTAAAATAATAACATTCATCACAAAGTGTCTTTTTTAATGTTCATATTTTCATGTGATCTTGATACCTGAAATTTTTTTTCCGAAAAAAACGAAAAAAATATGAACATTATAGATGGGATGAAAATATGAACATTTAATAAAGACTTTATTCACGAACATTATAGATGGGATGAAAATATGAACATTTAATAAAGACACTTTGTGATAAATGTTTTTATTTTGACGGGAAAACGCTCGAAGAAGTAATATATAACAATTATCGTGTTTTTCGAGCGTATGTTGAGGTTTTAGCTATTAGGGTTTAGATATTAGGGTTTATATGGTTTAGAAATTTAGGGTTTAGGGTTTAGATTTAGGATTTAGATTGAGTTTTTAACACGAACGGTTTAGAGTTTAGGGTTTAGGGTTTAGGGTTTAGGGTTTGGTCTTTTGGGTTTATTCCATAAACCTAAAACACCAAACCCTAAACCCTAAACTCTAAATCGGGCTAAATTTTACTTCACAAAACATGAAGAAAAAAAAAACGTTCACATTCTTCACGAACAATATTATCTTGAATGTTATTTTTGTCGATCGTTTTCCCGCCTAAATAATAACATTCATCACGAAGTGTCTTTTCTAAATGTTCATATTTTCGTGTGATCTTGATGCCGGAAAAAAATTCCAAAAAAATGAAAAATAAAAAAAATTTGCTTCCCCCCGCTTCCCCCGATTGGTTACTTCCCCATTGATCCTGCCCTTATATATATATATATATATATATATATATATATATATATATATATATATATATATATATATATATATATATATATATATATATATATATATATATATATATATATATATATATATATATATATATATATATATATATATATATAGGTGCATGATCAATGGGGAAGTAACCAATCGGGGGAAGCGGGGGGAAGCAAATTTTTTTTCTTTTCGTTTTTTGAAATAACTTTGTTCACGAACATTATAGATTGGATAAAAATAAGAACATTTAGAAAAGACACTTCGTGATGAATGTTATTATTTTGGCGGGAAAACGCTCGAAGAAGTAATATATAACAATTATCGTGTTTTTCGAGCGTATGTTGAGGTTTTAGACATTAGGGTTTAGATATTAGGGTTTAGATATTAGGGTTTAGAAATTTAGGGTTTAGGGTTTAGATTTAGGGTTTAGATTGAGTTTTTAACACGAACGGTTTAGAGTTTAGGGTTTAGGGTTTGGTGTTTTGGGTTTATGAAATAAACCCAAAACACCAAACCCTAAACCCTAAAACATAAACCCTAAATCGGGCTAAATTTTATTTCACAAAACATGAAGAAAAAAAACGTTAACATTCTTCACGAACAATATTATCTTGAATGTTATTTTTGTCGATCGTTTTCCCGCCAAAATAATAACATTCATCACGAAGTGTCTTTTCTAAATGTTCTTATTTTCATCCAATGTATAATGTTCGTGAACAAAGTTTATTCAAAAAACGAAATAAAAATAAAAATTTGCTTCCCCCGCTTCCCCCCGATTGGTTACTTCCCCATTGATCATGCCCATATATATATATATATATATATATATATATATATATATATATATATATATATATATGTGTGTGTGTGTGTGTGTGTGTGTGTGTGTGTGTGTGTGTGTGTGTGTGTGTGTGTGTGTCATCTTGACCTTGTTTTAGGTCCAACCTAACTTACACCTTGCGACTGTAAGTTGTACAAGTGAAAAAAAAAGGAAGAATGCATTCTAAACTTGACTAATGAGCCACACCACAATCACTTATGCGATTTAGAAAAATATGTATGAAGATTATAATTCTCTTTCTCATGTGTCTAGAGTGTACCATGTAATTACCTATTATTTCTCTTTTTCACACGTCTCTAGTGTAGCTTGAAATTATATATAGTTCCTTAAATTTTTTAGTTCATTAAAACAAATGTTTTTACATAACCTCGCGATTTTGTTTGTTCTAAACTAGTTAATATTCTAATTAACTTGTATAGAAGAGAATGTTAACTTTTTTTTTTTTTTTTGAAAGATCAACAAACATTTTATTTTATTAATATATGGAAAGAATACAATGAAAGCATTTACAGGAACATAAGGAAACAATTACAAATACAGAACTCGACCTAAGTGCAACACGAGGAAATATGAACATAAATAGTAAGAAAATAAGCTAAAACAGAGGAGTCGATGCTCTTATGTAGGCAGGAAAAAACCCTCGACCTCAAGATCATTATCAAATCAAGAACTACTTGTTTTCACTTAAGAAAACGAGCCGAGGGAGGAGTAAGCAGCAGTGCTGAAAAAATTTAGCGACAAAGCTGCCTACATTCGCCTCATTTAGCCTCGAAACAATAATTCTCAAGAAGAAGAGAGTGAAAAAAACCTGTCAATTAACTGATTCCTTGTTTAGCTGTAACACCGGCCATTTAAAAAAAAAAAAAAACACAGCGGAAGACTTATTAACAAACACACTATAAGTCACGACATTACATTAATCTGAGTAATTAAGTTTAAGTTTACACAACGGTATTACGTTATTACAAAACATGATTAAAACAAAAGTCCACATCAGAGTAGGGTTGTCAAACATGTCTTCTGCCACAACACCCATCCCGACTAGCAGTACCTAAACCTGCAAGGGAAGAATATGTGGGGATTAGCGCATCGCTAAGTGAAAGGAATCTATCTAACAGATATAGCTTAAGCCACACACAAGCTATATACTAACAACAACACTTGCTAACTACCAACTAGCATACAATAAGACAATACGAGGATCGGCGGCTTGTACGAGCACATGACTCTCAGTTGATCAGGCCTGAGTCTACCGATAGTCCCTGCTACTCAATTCACAGTAGAGTTATCCAGATGCAGGGGGTGCATCGTTCACACTATACTCAACAATCAGTAGCCTATGGACCCAACCTCCCCTAGGTACGGTTGACCTCATACGGACTCTAACCTCTCCTAGGCACGGTCTCGAGTCCCCAGTCTCCCTAGGCCCGACTGGTGCCAATCACACAGTGTAACATCCAGCCTTTTTCCATTTACTTTTCCGTTATACTAATATAAAGTTCGTTATATATTTATAACATCTTTCGTTAATACGCATTTTAAATTATCTCGATTAGGTAATTCACGCACCCGATTCAAACTTGAGGGACTAAAATTGACACGGGACAAACTAGTTGACTAGGTCAACTAGTCCACCCCAATTACCACCATTCAACCATCTCCATCTCTCCCTCTTTCTCTCTAGCAAGAACACACACACCATTACCAAATTCATTCAATCATCATCTAAATCCGATCTAGGAGGCTTACAACAAAATAAATTACATATTCGTGATCCTCTCTTCATCCTCTTCATTTTGGTACCAAATTCATCTCGTTTGGGTAACATTTCTAAAACTCTAGATTTCTCTAAATTCGTGTTTTTGACTTGAAATGGTGTTAGTTAATGTCTATGGCTCATTGTGATGTCGTGTATGTAATTTGTATGCTCGATCTCGTTGTTTTAGTATAACTAGCATGAACTTGAATTTTGGTGTGTTGTTCTTGAATTTTGGATGATCATATGTTGTTAGATGTTAAAAGTTCATGTTCTAATTGTGTTCCTAGTATCACTAGCTTCAATTTGATGTGTAGGTTGCTTTAGAAAAGTTCATGAACTTGATTTATGATTTTGGTGAATTTGGGTTAGGGTTTGATGAACTTGAAATGGACTTTTGATGCATTGAATGCCATGGATTATGGTTGGTAAGTGTTTAGTTGGATTGTATGCTTGATTACCTTCGAAACGGCATATCATTCATGTAAATTGGTTGCCCAAATCGTTGAATTGCATTTATGAACTTGTATGCGATTAATGTTGAGCATTAGATGCGGTTTTGGTTGTTATAATAGGTAGATTGATTGATGAAATGTGTTTAGTTGTCTTCCTCGTCAAATTACCTTCCCAACGGTATAAAATACTTGACTTGATTGTTTGCGGATCATAAATTGTGTTTATTTGGTTTTTGGTTCGTGCACTTAGAAGGTTTCTGCTTCAGACTTGAATACCAACCTGGACGCCGTCCAGATTCTTGGACGCCGTCCAGCCCTTCAGACTTGGACGCCGTCCAGAATTTTGGACGCCGTCCAGGCCTTCAAAGCTGGACGCCGTCCAGAAAATCTGGACGCCGTCCAGATGCACTGACAGGCTACTGTCCTCGTTGGTCATTTTACGGAAAATGTTTGCTATGCTATGGGCCTCCGATTCACATGTAACTTGTTCTAACATGCTCATATATGATTAAAAACCTCAGAAAAATAGTTCGGGACCCGACCCGAACGTGTTGACTTTTTCGTTGACTTTGACCCGGCCTAAGTTGACTTTTAATCAAACTTAACCAAATATTTGTGCAATCGTTCTAACATGCTTTTATACTTGTACCTTGCATGAAACATGACGATTTAATTCACATGCTATTATGATCGAGTCTTAACGAGCCATAGGACTAATTGAACATCTTTGACCTATCGTGTTTACCGTTATTGATACAACCTATTGTTTAGGTCAAGACTAGCATTGTTCTTTGCACACGTTTACTTGTTGAAGTACTTTACTACTCGTGCACTCAAGGTGAGATCATAGTCCCACTTTTACTCTTTTTGAACTTACATTTGGGATGAGAAAACATAAACGTTCTTTTTACTAAGTGAACACAAGTACAGGAAAACAAACATTCTACATACGAGTTTAGAACAAAATCCTCAATTCGATTATCATTAGTTACACTTGCCGGGTGTAAGCGAGAACTTATGTTGTATGGATCCATATGGGTTTGACAAACCCTCATTCAAACGGTTCGCTACCGTTTACGAATGGAATATATTTTCGTGAAACAGTGTATGTTCTAACACTATTGTGATGGGGTTCTATGGAAGGAAATGTTAAGCATTGATAATTGGGTGCTCGTGAAACAAACTTTTGGAATGTATTACTATTATTTCATTGATGCAAATCTTGTGGTTCACTTGTACTTACTTACTCAAACCTATGATTTCACCAACGTTTTCGTTGACAGATTTCTATGTTTTTCTCAGGTCCTTGAACGATACATAATACATGCTTCCGCTCATTATTTTGATACTTGCATTGGATGTCGAGTATATATGCATACATGGAGCGTCTTTTGGCTACTTTTAAATTGTGTCGCATAAGTTTCACTTGTACTTATAACTTTGTAACGTAACTTGTGGTGGAACAATTCTTATAAACTTTGAACAATCTTTACATTTGAAATGAATGCGACATATCTTTTGGTCAAACATTGTTTTAAAGACTTATGACCACGTAACGGGACCTAAGTAGATGGCGCCGTCAATGACGATTTTGTCGGGTCACTACAGATGGTATCAGAGCGTTGGTTGTAGGGATTTAGAGTTCATTGGTGTCAACCTCGAGTCATAGGGTACATTGGTGAGTCTAGACTACAACCGGCATATAGACTTGAAGTAGGAATTACTTGACTACTTGTGCATTTATACTCGAACGCTTCTACTCATATCTACTCTTAGTTCATCTTAATCTCACGTTGTTTAATTTGATTGACACGCCACCTTGACTTTATAGAATAATGTCAAATGCACATATGAATCAGGGTAATATAATTGCCGGGATTATATTACGGTGACTCATATGAACGTTCCGACATTATGGCATAAAGAATTTAAGGCGAGTCGAGGAAAAACTTCTCTTTATCTTTATTCTATATCACGGTTAGTATTATTGAGAATACTAATCAATGATAATCTTGTGTCTTGAAGGAACAATGGCTCCTCGTCGTGTACGCCGCAATGAAACTCCCGAACAAGCTCTCGAACGGATGATAGCTACCGCCGTAGATGCGGCCATGGCCGGTCACTCATCCAACAACAATAATAATAACAACCACAACAACAACAACAACAACAACAACAACAACAACAACAACAACAACAATGGAGCCGGTAACTCAAACGAGGGATGCTCCTATAAAGCTTTCATGGGGTGCAAACCTCACACTTTCGATGGAACCGGAGGACCGGTTGCTCTCACTCGATGGTTTGAGCAAACAGAAGCCGTTTTCAGCATAAGCGGTTGTCGGGACCAAGACAAGGTCAAGTACTCCACTCACACTTTCTCCGGCGTCACTCTCACTTGGTGGAACACCTATGTACAATCGGTGGGTACCGATGAAGCCCACGCTCTCTCTTGGTCCGATTTGAAAGGAAAGATGATCACCGAATACTTTCCGCGCGAGGAAACCCGAAAACTCGAACAAGTGCTAAGAACTCTAAAAGCAGCCGGAAACGATCTCAAGGCTTATAATCAACGATTTTCCGAACTAGCCTTGATGTGCCCAAATCTTGTGAACCCCGAAGCTTTAAGGGTTGAACTTTACATGGATGGTCTTCCAAAGAGTATCAAACACGGAGTAATGTCATCCAAACCTACTAATCATCAAGAAGCTTTGAACATGGCCCGCAAATTGATAGAAACGGTTGACGAAATCGTAGTACCGGCACCTAAAGCCGAGGACAAGTCGGGTAACAACAAAAGAAAATGGGAAGCTCCCCAATCAAGCAACAACAACTTTGCCAAGAGATCTTACACCTCCGACGGCAAGAAGGGTTATGCCGGGAACCTACCTCTTTGCAACAAATGCAACAAACATCACTTTGGTGAATGTGGCAAGCTAATTTGCCACCGGTGCCAAGGAGTTGGTCATAAGGCCAACAATTGCACAAGCGCCGCCCCCATCGCTCGAAAGGGGCCCAATCCTCCAAAAACGGTCACTTGTTACGAATGTGGCCAAACGGGCCATTATAGAAATGCATGCTCGAAGAGGAAAGATAACCCCAATACGCGCGGCCGAGCTTTCAACATCAACACCGAGGAAGCCCGAGATGATAATGAATTGGTCACGAGTACGTTTCTTCTCAACAACACTTATGTTACTTGTTTATTCGATTCGGGTGCCGATAAGAGTTTTATATCCAAGACTTTGACTCATTCTTTTAACACTCCACCTCTTCCATTAGATACCACTTATACCATTGAAGTGGCTAATGGGAAACTATTAAGTGCCGACACATATTACCGGGGGTGTACGTTAAACATTTTGGGTAAGGAATTTGAAATTGACTTGATACCCATGGAACTAGGAAGCTTTGATGTAATAATCGGTATGAATTGGTTAGTCAAAACGAAATCTCACATCCTTTATGATCTTAACGTAATCCAAATTCCTATCGAGAATGGTGAACCTTTGATTGTTTATGGCGATAAGAGTTGCACCAGACTCAACCTCGTTTCGTGCCTTAAAGTTAGAAAACTACTCCGTAAGGGTTGTTTTGCGATCCTTGCCCACGTTAAGAAAGTCGAGTCCGATGAGAAGCATATCGATGATGTGCCAATTGTTAGTGACTTTTCCGATGTATTTCCCGACGAATTGCCGGGTCTTCCACCTCATCGACCGGTTGAATTCCAAATCGATCTTATTCCGGGAGCCGCACCCGTATCACGTGCACCGTATAGACTTGCTCCATCCAAAATGCAAGAATTGCAAAGTCAAATCCAAGAACTACTTGACCGTGGTTTTATCCAACCTAGCCATTCACCTTGGGGCGCTCCGATTTTGTTTGTTAAAAAGAAAGACGGGTCCCTACGAATGTGCATTGACTATCGTGAACTAAACAAATTGACGGTTAAGAACCGATATCCTCTTCCTCGCATCGATGACCTCTTTGATCAATTACAAGGGTCTTGTGTATATTCAAAAATCGATCTCCGCTCGGGTTATCATCAATTGAGGGTTAAGGGGGAAGATGTCTCCAAAACCGCTTTCCGAACTCGTTATGGTAGTTATGAATTCCTTGTAATGCCATTTGGTCTCACTAACGCACCGGCGGTGTTCATGGATCTTATGAACCGCGTGTGCAAACCGTATCTCGATAAATTCGTTATTGTGTTCATCGATGACATATTGATCTATTCTAAAAATGAAGAAGAGCACGAACAACATCTCCGACTTGTGCTTGAACTCTTGAGACAAGAACGACTTTATGCCAAATTCTCCAAGTGTGAATTTTGGTTGAAGGAAGTTCAATTTCTTGGTCATGTTGTAAGTGATCAAGGTATTAAAGTCGATCCCACGAAGATCGAAGCCATTAGTAAATGGGAGACTCCTACTACTCCTACTCACATTCGTCAATTCTTGGGTCTCGCAAGGTACTATCGTAGATTCATCGAAAACTTCTCTTTGGTTGCACGTCCTCTAACCGCATTAACTCACAAGGGAAAGAAATTCATTTGGGCGACCGAGCAAGAATCCGCGTTTCAAATCTTGAAAATGAAGCTAACCACCGCTCCTATCTTGTCACTTCCCGAAGGCAATGATGACTTTGTTGTATATTGCGATGCCTCGAAACATGGTTTTGGGTGTGTATTGATGCAACGAACGAAAGTCATTGCTTATGCTTCTCGACAACTCAAAATTCATGAACGAAACTACACGACGCATGATCTCGAACTCGGAGCCGTTGTCTTTGCACTTAAAATGTGGAGACACTATCTTTATGGAACCAAGAGTACTATCTTTACCGACCACAAAAGTCTCCAACACATTTTCGATCAAAAGCAACTAAACATGAGACAACGACAGTGGATTGAAACTTTGAACGATTACGATTGCGAGCTTCGTTACCATCCCGGGAAGGCAAACGTAGTAGCCGATGCCTTAAGTCGAAAAGAAAGAGCGGTGCCTCTTCGTGTCCGAGCTTTAAACATCACCATTCACACCAACCTCAATAGTCAAATTCGTGTAGCCTAAGATGAGGCCCTCAAGGATGAAAACCTTTCACACGAGCTCTTGAACATTCTCGTCTCTCGATTCGAAATTAGGGAGACCGGACTCTGATATTACGCTGGAAGGATTTGGGTGCCTAGTTATGGGGACCTACGAAGCCTTATTTTAGATGAAGCCCATAAGTCACGATACTCGATTCACCCCGGTGCCAATAAGATGTACCACGACCTTAAACAACTATATTGGTGGCTGAACATCAAAAGGGACGTAGCTACTTATGTTTCCAAGTGTTTGACATGTTCCAAAGTCAAAGCCGAACACCAAAGACCGTCCGGACTACTTCAACAACCCGAGATCCCGCAATGGAAGTGGGAAAGAATAACGATGGATTTTATCACCAAACTACCAAAAACGACGGGCGGTTATGATACCATTTGGGTTATTGTTGACCGTCTCACCAAATCCGCACACTTCCTTGCCATGAAAGAAACAGACAAAATGGAGAAACTTGCACAACTTTACATTAAGGAGATCGTAGCCCGACACGGTGTACCTTTATCGATTATCTCAGACCGAGATGGCCGTTTCGTTTCTAGATTTTGGCGTACATTGCAAGAAGCGTTGGGAACGCGTTTAGACATGAGCACCGCATATCATCCTCAAACTGATGGACAAAGCGAACGTACAATTCAAACCTTAGAGGACATGTTATGAGCTTGCTTGGTTGATTTCGGAAAAGCTTGGGACAATCACTTACCTCTCGCCGAGTTCTCTTACAACAATAGTTATCACGCGAGTATTAAAGCCGCACCTTTTGAAGCGCTATATGGCCGAAAATGTCGTTCACCTCTTTGTTGGGCCGAAGTAGGCGACGTACAAATCACCGGACCCGAACTCATTCACGAAACCACCGAGAAAATCGTTCAAATCCGAGATAGGCTTAGGACGGCCCGAAGTCGTCAAAAGAGCTATACTGACAAAAGACGCAACGATCTTGAATTTCAAGTCGGTGACCGAGTAATGTTAAAAGTCGCGCCTTGGAAAGGTGTAATCCGTTTTGGGAAACGCGGGAAGCTGAATCCAAGGTATATTGGTCCTTTCGAAATCTTGGAGCGTATTGGAACCGTTGCTTATCGTTTAGATCTTCCGCCTCAATTGAACTCCGTTCATCCTACCTTCCATGTATCTAACTTGAAAAAGTGCCTTGCCGAACCCGATATCGTTATCCCTCTCGAGGAACTTACTATTGATGACAAACTTCATTTTGTGGAGGAACCGGTTGAAATTGTGGACACCTCCGTCAAGACATTGAAACAAAGCCGAATCCCGATTGTTAAAGTCCGTTGGAACGCCAAAAGGGGACCCGAGTTTACTTGGGAAAGACAAGATCAAATGCAAAGGAAGTATCCTCATCTATTCGTGAATTCGGAAACGCAAGATCCCGAGGAAGAAACAACGACTACTACGCCTACTTAAATTTCGGGACGAAATTTCTTTTAAGGAGTAGGTAATGTAACATCCCGCCTTTTTCCATTTACTTTTCCGTTATACTAATATAAAGTCCGTTATATATTTATAACATCTTTCGTTAATACGCGTTTTAAATTATCTCGATTAGGTAATTCACGCACCCGATTCAAACTTGAGGGACTAAAATTGACACGGGGCAAACTAGTTGACTAGGTCAACTAGTCCACCCCAATCACCACCATTCAACCATCTCCATCTCTCCCTCTTTCTCTCTAGCAAGAACACACACACCATTACCAAATTCATTCAATCATCATCTAAATCCGATCTAGGAGGCTTACAACAAAATAAATTACATATTCGTGATCCTCTCTCCATCCTCTTCATTTTGGTACCAACTTCATCTCGTTTGGGTAACATTTCTAAAACTCTAGATTTCTCTAAATTCGTGTTTTTGACTTGAAATGGTGTTATTTAGTGTCTATGGCTCATTGTGATGTCGTATATGTAATTTGTATGCTCGATCTCGTTGTTTTAGTATAACTAGCATGAACTTGAATTTTGGTGTGTTGTTCTTGAATTTTGGATGATCATATGTTGTTAGATGTTAAAAGTTCATGTTCTAATTGTGTTCCTAGTATCACTAGCTTCAATTTGATGTGTAGGTTGCCTTAGAAAAGTTCATGAACTTGATTTATGATTTTGGTGAATTTGGGTTAGGGTTTGATGAACTTGAAATGGACTTTTGATGCATTGAATGCCATGGATTATGGTTGGTAAGGTTTAGTTGGATTGTATGCTTGATTACCTTCGAAACGGCATATCATTCATGTAAATTGGTTGCCCGAATCGTTGAATTGTATTTATGAACTTGTATGCGATTAATGTTGAGCATTAGATGCGGTTTTGGTTGTTATAATAGGTAGATTGATTGATGAAATGTGTTTAGTTGTCTTCCTCGTCAAATTACCTTCCCAACGGTATAAAATACTTGACTTGATTGTTTGCGGATCATAAATTGTGTTTATTTGGTTTTTGGTTCGTGCACTTAGAAGGTTTCTGCTTCAGACTTGAATACCAACCTGGACGCCGTCCAGATTCTTAGACACCGTCCAGCCCTTCAGACTTGGACGCCGTCCAGAATTTTGGACGCCGTCCAGGCCTTCAAAGCTGGACGCCGTCCAGATGCACTGACAGGCTACTGTCCTCGTTGGTCATTTTATGGAAAATATTTGCTATGCTATGGGCCTCCGATTCACATGTAACTTGTTCTAACATGCTCATATATGATTAAAAACCTCAGAAAAATAGTTCGGGACTCGACCCGAACGTGTTGACTTTTTCGTTGACTTTGACCCGGCCTAAGTTGACTTTTAATCAAACTTAACCAAATATTTGTGCAATCGTTCTAACATGCTTTTATACTTGTACCTTGCATGAAACATGACGATTTAATTCACATGCTATTATGATCGAGTCTTAACGAGCCATAAGACTAATTGAACATCTTTGACCTATCGTGTTTACCGTTATTGATACAACCTATTGTTTAGGTCAAGACTAGCATTGTTCTTTGCACACGTTTACTTGTTGAAGTACTTTACTACTCGTGCACTCAAGGTGAGATCATAGTCCCACTTTTACTCTTTTTGAACTTACATTTGGGATGAGAAAACATAAACGTTCTTTTTACTAAGTGAACACAAGTACAGGAAAACAAACATTCTACATACGAGTTTAGAACAAAATCCTCAATTCGATTATCATTAGTTACACTTGCCGGGTGTAAGCGAGAACTTATGTTGTATGGATCCATATGGGTTTGACAAACCCTCATTCAAACGGTTCGCTACCGTTTACGAATGGAATATATTTTCGTGAAACAGTGTATGTTCTAACACTATTGTGATGGGGTGCTATGGAAGGAAATGTTAAGCATTGATAATTGGGTGCTCGTGAAACAAACTTTTGGAATGTATTACTATTATTTCATTGATGCAAATCTTGTGGTTCACTTGTACTTACTTACTCAAACCTATGATTTCACCAACGTTTTCGTTGACAGATTTCTATGTTTTTCTCAGGTCCTTGAACGATACATAATACATGCTTCCGCTCATTATTTTGATACTTGCATTGGATGTCGAGTATATATGCATACATGGAGCGTCTTTTGGCTACTTTTAAATTGTGTCGCATAAGTTTCACTTGTACTTATAACTTTGTAACGTAACTTGTGGTGGAACAATTCTTATAAACTTTGAACAATCTTTACATTTGAAATGAATGCGACATATCTTTTGGTCAAACGTTGTTTTAAAGACTTATGACCACGTAACGGGACATAAGTAGACGGCGCCGTCAATGACGATTTTGTCGGGTCGCTACACACAGTGTACACATAATTCACATACAACATCAGACATACTATATTAATCTAACATGACAATTTCTACACTATGCATGCTAAAAGTGTCAACCACAGTAGCATGATATGCTACTTAAACTCTATCCAGAGATAGACCCACTCACCAATTACCAGCAACTGCTCACTTATTATTTCTGAGCTTCCTCCTTATCCTTATCTCTTGAGAACAGCAAAAACCAAGGTAGAATAGTGTTCCCATCAAGATTAGACACACTGACAGCGAATTATAGCAAATTAGTAAAAAAAATGCGTCCGCTAAAAATTTCATGCTTAACACTTGTGCATTTTCAAAATTTAAATCCTGAAAATCTTAAAAATACACGGACAGCATAACGGCTATATATCAACACTTAGTAAAATTTTCGCTGTCTAAGACCATCGGTCGATGGTCACATCCATCGGCCGATCGTCAACACACCATCGGTCGATGGTCCCCCCAATCGGCCGATTGTCAAAATTACATCAGATGGTCAGAAATCATACACCATCGGTCGATGGTCTTGTCCACCGGCCGATCATCCCTCACCATCGGTCGATGGTCGTGTCCACCGGCCGATCGTCCCTCACCATCGGCCGATGGTCAAAGACCATCGGCCGAAGGTAGTTCATCAGCTGCAACAACAGCAAAGTGACGGGTTTCAACCCAAAATCACCAAATCTCGACCTATGACTCGTTTAAGACCCCAAAACCGAACACATGTTTTACACTAAACATTTAGAAACATAAACCCACAACTTTTATGCTCAAACAACATCAATTTAAGTACTTTTGACCCAAAAATCACTTTTAACAAAACTCACCTTCAAACTCAATTTACACACTGATTTGGACATGAAATTTGACAAATCTTACCTTGATAGACTCACAACAACACAAGGAATCAGTTTCTTGACTCAATTTAAGAACCAAATCGAGATTGAGTGATTAGGGTTTTTGAAGAGGTGAAAGTTAGGTACGTGAGTGATTAAGTGAATTTTCTGGAAACATAAAAAATGAGCTGGTCAAGGCTTTTATATTTGTGTTAAAACACAATACCCCATCACACACGGGTATTTACCAGTTATCTGAAATCTTTCGCACACGATTAGGTAACCCCAACGAGGTCCAATTAAAATAAACAAAATTTTTCTGGGACCCTTGTCACAACACAAATATAATAAAACACTAATAAAATAATTAAAATAAAAGCACTTAAAAC
Organism: Rutidosis leptorrhynchoides; assembly: GCF_046630445.1. Lineage (NCBI taxonomy): Eukaryota > Viridiplantae > Streptophyta > Magnoliopsida > Asterales > Asteraceae > Rutidosis > Rutidosis leptorrhynchoides. Next base: position 675,102,621 of record NC_092333.1, on the reverse strand, counting down.
TTAAGCACAAACCCTAAGGGTAAAATAGACAACTTACAACTAGCCCGGGTTTCAGTCTGTTACAAATCCGCCCCCTTAAAGAAGATTCCGTCCTCGGAATCTGGTCTTGGTCAAACAAACGAGGGTAACGAGTCTTCATCAACTCTTCTGTCTCCCACGTAAGATTAGAACCCAAACTGTGTTTCCACTCAATCAACACCATCAAAATTTCTTTCCTTCTCAGCTTAGTCACCTTTTGGTCAACTACACGGACCGGCTCTTCCACCAATTTCTTATTCAAGTCGACCCTTAAATCTTCTAAAGGAAGAAGTTGCGTTTCATCGTCGACTTTACACTTACGAAGATAACATACGTTGAATGTATTATGAATACTGGCTAACTCTGGCAGAAGATCTAACACCACAGTCTGATCATTCAACACTTCACTGATCGGAAACGGACCAATAAATCTCGATGCTAACTTTCCACGTTTACCGAATCTGATAACCCCTTTCCACGGCGAAACTTTCAGATACACTCCTTCACCCACATTAAAGGTTACCGGACGTCTAAGCGGATCAGCATACATTTTCTGCCTGTCTCTAGCAGCTTTCAACTTTTCTCGAGCAATTGCAACTTTTTTCGGCTATCATTTGAACAATTTCGGGACCTGCAAACTGTTTCTCCCCAGCTTCTAACCAACAAGTCAGAGTTCTGCAACGACGACCATATAACATTTCATAGGGTAGCATCCCTATACTCGAATGATATGAATTATTATACGCGAATTCGATCAACGGTAAATGTGTATCCCACGAACCACCGTATTCTAACACACAAGACCTTAACATATCCTCCAAAGTCTGTATCGTTCTTTCACTCTGACCGTCTGTCTGAGGATGATAAGCTGTACTTAAATTCACACGTGTACCCAGATTCTGTTGAAGACTATTCCAAAAATTTGACACAAATCTGGAATCTCTGTCTGAAACGATCGATAACGATACACCATGTCGACTAACTATTTGTTTCACGTACAAATCGGCTAACTCACTTAACGAAGCTGTCTCACAAGTAGCAAGAAAATGAGCACTTTTAGTTAGACGATCCACTATTACCCAAATCATATCATGTCTTTTCTGAGTTCGAGGTAATTTGGTCACAAAATCCATCGTTATATGTTCCCATTTCCACTCTGGAATCTGTAACTGACGTAACGAACCATAAGGTTTCTGATGTTCTGCCTTCACTTGAGCACAAATATGACACTTTTCGACATAACGAGCAATATCTGTTTTCATTGTTGGCCACCAATACGCTGTTTTCAAATCATGATACATCTTATTACTACCTGGATGTACTGTCAATCTGGATTTGTGAGCTTCTGTCTTGATTAAATCCCTCAAATCTCCAAGCTTAGGCACCCAAACACGATTGTTTAACGTCTTTAGTCCACGTGAGTCATCAATTAAGTCCACTTTTCATTTGATCATTTGTTCAGATTTAATATGTTCGTCCTCCAAAGCACAGGCCTGAACGGTTCTTAAACTGTTAATCAAATCTGAAGTTATATTTAAACGAAGGAATTTTACATTTTCACTTGACTTTTTATGACTTAGCGCATCTGCAACCACATTTGCCTTACCCGGATGGTATTTAATTTCACAATAATAATCTTTGATCAACTCTTGACACCGTCTCTGTCTCATATTCATTTCTTTCTGTGAGAAGATATACTGCAAACTCTTGTGATCTGTACAAATAACACAATGGGTTCCATACAAATAGTGTCTCCACAGTTTCAAAGCAAACACTACTGCAGCCATTTCAAGATCATGCACTGGATAATTCTTCTCATGAACTTTCAACTGTCGAGAAGCGTAGGCGATTAATTTATCTCTTTGCATTAATACACAACCCAACCCAGCATATGACGCATCACAGTATACCACGAAGTCGTCTGAACCTTCTGGTAAAGCTAACACTGGTGCCTGACACAGTAGCGGTTTCAAAATCTGAAAAGCCTTTTCCTGTTCATCAGTCCATCGAAAGGCTACATCTTTACGTGTCAACTTAGTTAACGGACCTGCTATTTTAGAAAAATCTTTGATAAACCTGCGATAATAACCAGCCAAACCCAGAAAACTCTTAATCTCAGTTGGAGTCTTCGGAGAATTCCAATTCATTACCGCTTCTATCTTTATCGGATCAACCTTTATACCTTCAGCACAAATCACATGACCCAAAAACTACACTTCACGTAACCAAAATTCACACTTTAAAATTTTTGCAAATAGTTGTTCACGTTTCAACAAGTTCAAAACCTGTCTCAGATGTTCAGCATGTTCACTCTCTGTCTTTGAATACACTAGTACATCGTCTATGAACACAATCACAAACTTATCTAAGAACAGATGACACACTCTATTCATTAAATCCATGAAGACTGCTGGCGTATTCGTTAACCCAAACGGCATGACAAGAAATTCATAATAACCATACCTTGTTCTGAATGCTGTTTTCGGTATATCTGATTCAGCAACACGAACCTGATGTGTAATGACCCGGAAATTTCCGACCAGATTTAAACTTTAAACTTTATATGTTTTCGACATGATAATCAAAATTTGTAATGTTGAGTCTCGAAAGTTTTGAAATCTATATTTATGTAATCAGTTACTCTTTGACTATGCTCAATGATTCACGAACATTTATGTGTGTATATATATATATATATATATATATATATATATATATATATATAAATGATTGCTATTAATAATTATTATATTATAATATATATAAATGATAAATATTTAAATATGTTATTATTTTAATATATTATATATAGATATAAAAGTTGATACATTTGTATTGTTATATTTATTTATCATTGTCAATATCATTATTATTATAATTAGTAGTAAAGTTATAATTATTATGATTAATAAAAGTATAAATATTATTATATTAATTGTAGAATAAACAGTCTGTGTATTTTTTTTTCTTCAAATCCGTTACACATCACAATCCTAATATATTTGATTTTGCTTCTATCTCATAAACTGATTCACATCCAAATCTATCGTACGAGTTCTATTTTTTTTTTATCTTTTCTGTTTTATTCTTTTCCAATTTTCTTTATTGATTGGAACCTTGTCGACGCAATTGGATTACTATCTCACAAAATCAATCAATTCTCATTATTGTATCATTCATACATCTGGCATTCTTGTTTTATGCTTGTGATTCAATTTATATACAAACACCCACATGTTACTTGGGTTGAATTTAATGCACAACACAAACAACCATCCCCAATCACTTCTTCCTCACTTTCAAACCATAACAAATCACCAAGTAAACCGTCATCTTTTACATATCTATTTGCCTTTTGTTCCTTTTCTTGATCGAGTTCAATCACCACCGGTTAACCCAAGAACCAAACCCATCACCACTAAAGGCTAATGAAACGATCACATCGAACCATCTACTTCTCTCTTCTTCTATTAATTCTTATAACTAAATAACCCTAACAATCACCACCTTGTACCACTTCTTCTTCGTGAACACCACAACCACCACTACCATCACACCACTACAAATCACCGTTAGTGTTGCTACTGTTTTGTTGCTGTTAGAAGGCCACCCAAACACCAACCCGATATACGTCTACTACTATATTTTATACTATATCGATCATAAAACAAATTCCATCATCAAACCACTACCGTCTTAATGTTTTCTGTTTTCGGTCAGTCTCCCATCCACCACTGCCACTTTCTTTCTTCCTTTCCCCTGATCTGCAAACCCGAAATAACCATCACTATAACCTGTAATTGTACTTGCTACTAGACGAACGCCCCTACTTCTGTTTAACTTTGAAACCACCTATCAATCACCACTTGATCGATGTATACGATATTGTTTCTGCCTGGAACAGTTCGACAACAAACATGATATTTTATTGTTGTTTATTGCTGGTTCATCGTTGGATATATACTGATATATATACTAGATTGATTATGATAAAACGTGAGAATAATGATGATAATTTAACTAGTAGGGTCGTTGTGCACTTGGTGTTCCTACTTTTGGTATCCTATGTGTCCCCATTTACAGCAAATCGAAATTGTTGTTTAATGGAAGTGGGGTTGCTGGATAACTTTTTCTATTTACATCATTATCACCACCGATGGCCCTCTTGTTTTTCTCCTCTTAAACTTATTCTGTAGAACAAGTGGGCCGATGCTAGATAAATGGATTAGGCTAGAGTTGGATAATGGGCCGTGACCTAGTTATTGTTTGTCTATTGAGGCTGAAACAAGACCGAGGGTTTATAAAAGGTGAATGTTATGCAAAACGTTTAGGTGTCGAGGATGATATAGATGATTAGTTGTAACGATGAGATTAGGTTTAGATTAGGATGATGATGATTATGATAAGGAAAATTAGATAGATGATAATGATATGATGTGTAGTGATTTTATGAAATAAAGAAAATGATGATGATCATGAAAGAATCATGTTATGTATACGATGACATTTAAGAAGATGATGATTATGATAATCGCACAAAAATAACGAATGACGATGATGGCGAATTCATGATGTTAAGATTTGGTCGATTACTCATTGAATATTTGAAGAAGAGGATATAGGAGACAGAAGTAACAGTTTAAACCTACAGAGGGTTCATATAATTTCATAACAAGCAAGACAGACGGACTGGTTTGGATGTGTTTTGTTTAACGAGAGGTCTCAGGTTCAATCCTGAGCTATGACATATTTTTTTAAAAAAAGAGAAGAAGATGATAACAGACGAATAAACTGATTATGTAGATTTAAATTGTTAATTAAAGCAAGAAAGAACAAGTAGAGGAATGGTTAGGGGAAAAGGCGTTTAAAGAGAGGTTGCGGGTTCGATCCCAGCTTGAGACATAATTTTTTTTAGGAAAAGCTCTTTAAGGTAGTTCATTTATTCTTATTATTATTATTATTATTATTATTATTATTATTATTATTATTATTATTATTATTATTATTATTATTATTATTATTATTATTATTATTATTATTATTATTATTATTATTATTATTATTATTATTATTATTATTAATATAAGTATTATACTTATTATTATTATTATCATTATTTTAGTATTATTATAACTATTATTTAAAAACAAATAAAATTATATAAATATACTTAATACATATGATATAACCATATTAATATTTTAATGAAACATATGAGTTCTAAAATGATATCACTAAATAAATACATATCTAAACCTGTTCGATTACAAGTATATGTTTTAATAAATATATGAATAATATAGGTTCGTGAATCCAAGGCCAACCCTACATTTGTTCAATGATGTTATATGTATTTTTACTACAAAATACAGTATGGTGAGTATATAGTCCCCTTTTAAACTCTAAATATTTTGGGATGAGAATACATGCATTTTATGATTCACGTTATAGACACAAGTGACTAAAAATATATTCTACGTTGAGTTTTACCACTGGCATATTTCCCTGAGCTTGGTAACTGCTATTTACATGGGGTAGTGTAAACGCGAATCCTGTTGATAGATCTATCAGGCCTGACAACCCCAACCGGACTGGACGACCAGTATTCAACGGTTGCACAGTACTTCGTTTCGGTGACTACACTTGGTACGGTGTAGGGAGATTTCATAATAAAGGGAATATGCGACGCTGATTAAATGTTAAGTATGGTTACCAAGTGCTCAACAACTTAGAATATTTTTATTAAAATGTTTATGAATATGAAATCTTGTGGTCTATAGTTATAATGCGGCTAGCATCAAACCTATATCTCACCAACTTTATGTTGACGTTTTAAAGCATGTTATTCTCAGGACTTGAAAGAAATCTTCCGCTGTGCATTTGCTCATATTAAGGATATTACTTGGGGCCATTCATGCTATATTTCAAAAAGACATTGCATTCGAGTTATTGAAGTTCATTAGAGATTATTATTAAGTAAATGACAGATTAGGTCATTTGAATATTATGAAATGGTAGGCGTACATGTCAACTTTTGATGTAGTGAAAGGTTGTCTTTTAAAAACAAATGCAACGTTTGTAAATTGTATCATATAGAGGTCAAGTACCTCGCAATGTAACCAACTATTGTTATTCGTTTATAATCGATATGGACTTCGTCCGGATGGATTAGAAGCGGTCCTTTCAGTTAGTATCAGAGCGGTGGTCTTAGCGAACCAGGTCTTGCATTAGTGAGTCTGGACTTCGACCTAGTAGTTGTTAGGATGCATTAATGATTCTAGACTTGGACCTCGTCTACATGTCAAAAGTTTTACTTATCATTTCTAGTCGGAAATCATCTACTTATCATCCTTAGGAAATTGCCTGCTTATCATTCTTAAATCTAGACACGTCTTACTGCATTTATTGCATAATAGTGTATAGACGAATTCTTATCTTAACATATCTGTTACTGTAGACTTTGGCTGATATCTTTTCAAAGATTCTCCGTAATCTATGGGATTTTGGTATTATATATACATATGTAAATTATGTATTGAAGAATACCAAATTTAACTCCTATAATCTATTCCATACCAAAAATTCATTTCCCCGATTATACAAGATGGATTCCGCATCTAGTTCGAATTCCTCAGACTTCGACAGCTACGCCGATATGGATTTCCATTCGGGCTCCGAGAGCAGCGTCACCGGAATGGATCAACCAATTTCCCATCATCTATTCTGGATGAATTGGGGATGGGTTCGTAATATACTAAATCACTGGAGACAAGAAGAAGGGGATCCATTCCATCCACCAAATTGCCCTCTTGGTGATGAACCTGGAGCACTTACTGGCGAACCTGTAACATCCCGCATTTTTCCGTTAAATTATTTTAACGCCCGTCTTTTTCTTTTTAAATAATACCCTTCGTATCTAGATTCGTATCCTTTGTTAAGTAACATTTTAAATATTCTCGTTATCGGAATTTAATATCTCCCGTACTCCCGTGAAATTTAAAATAATTCGTTCGGTTATTTCTCGCACCCGATTCAAAGTTGAGGGACCAAACTCGCCAAAGGATCAAACCTTTGACTAGGTCAAAGGGTCAACTCTCCCTTTCATCCATTCATTTCACCTCCTCTTTCTTTTTACTATTTTCAAATCCTCTCAACATTCAACCACAAATTCATCATCTAAATCCGGATTAGGGAGCTAGCAACAAAACAAAATACATATTCGTGATCCCCTCTTCATCCTCTTCGATTTGATACCAACTTCATCACTTTTGGGTAACATTTCTAAAACACTAGATTTCTTTAAATTCGTGTTCTTGACTTAAAAGTGTGTTCATTGGTGTCTATGGCTCATTGTGATGTCGTGTATGTAATTTGTATGCTCGATTTGTTGTTTTTGGTGTAACTAGTTCATTATGAAAATTGCTTGCTAAATTTTTGATTTTGGATGATCAAATGTTGTTAGATTGTTAAAGTGCATGTTTTAAATGTGTTACTAGCATCATTAGCTTCATGTTGATGTATAGGTTGATTAAGGAAACTTCATTAACATGATTATTGTTTTTGTGATGCTTGACTAGGGTTTGATAAGCTTTAGATAAACTTTTGATGCGTTGAATGCTTGTTAACGTTATTGATAAGTGTTTAGTTGTATTACATGCTTCATTACCTTCGAAACGGCATATCATATGTATAAATTGGATTCCCGAGTCTTGAATTGCAAATTGATGAACTTGAAACTTGAAATGAACCTTTATTGATCACTTGACGGGATTTCGGTTATTGTATATGATGTTTTTGCTTGATGAAAAGTGCTTAGATGTGTTCCTTGTCGAAAGAGCTTTCCGATGATATAAAATACTTGTTCTAATTGTTAGCGGATCATAAAATGTGATTGTTTGAAATTTGGTTCGTGCACTTAGAAAATGCAGCAAACAGGGCCTGGAAACCAACCAGGACGCCGTCCAAAAACTCAGGACGCCGTCCCACTTTTAAAACCTGGACGCCGTCTAGGAACTCAGGACGCCGTCCCACTCTTCAAAACAGGACGCCGTCCAGATATATGGGACGCCGTCCCAATAGCCTAAAACTGGCTGTTTGCTTAGCCATTTGACGAAAAATGTTTGGGATGTCCTAGACCTCCATTTCACATGATAATTGTTCTAACATGCTTATATATGATTAAAAACCTTAGAAAAATAGTTCGAGACCCGACCCGAACATGTTGACTTTTCCGTTGACCTTGACCCGACCAAGTTTGACTTTTTGTCAAACTTAATCAAATACTTATGCAATCCTTCTAATATGATTCTTTACTTGTATCTTGCATGAAACTTGACAATTTGATTCACATGCTACTTAATCGAGTCGTAACGAGCCATAGGACTAATTGAACAACTTTGACCGATCGTGTTTACCGTTATTTGATACAACCTATATGTTTAGGTCAAGACTAGCTTTGTCTTCGCACGCGTTTACTTGTTGAAGTACTTTATTAACTCTCGCGCTCAAGGTGAGATCATAGTCCCACCTTTTCAACAACTTTTATACTTTTAAATCGTGGGCTGAGAAAACATATACTTTGTTACATCTTGTACTACTTACTTTTATGTTTTGAACACAAGTGTGAAAACAAACATTCCACGTGTGAGTTAGAACAAAAATGCCTCAATTCGATTATCATTAGTTACACTTGCAGGGTGTAAGCGAGAACTTATATTGTGTGGCCATACGGGTTTAACAAACCCTCATTCGGACGGTTCGCTACCGTTATGCGGATGAAATATATTTTTGTGTTTTAGTGCGGGTTCTAGCACTGTGTGATGGGGTAACGTTGGTTAAGTTTTGATAATTGAGTGCTCGCGTATAACAACACTTTTGGAATGCAAATGATTTGGATAATCTACGTTATGGAAATACAAAATCTTGTGGTTCAAAAACAACGTTTAATACTTACTAAACCTATGATTTCACCAACGTTTTCGTTGACAGATTCTTCTATGTTTTCTCAGGTTTTGAATGCTTAGTGATACATGCTTTCGCACTCTTTTGATACTTGCTTGGATGTCGAGTATACATGCATTTTGGAGCATCTTTTGAACTTATTTAAACTGGGTCGCATAGTTTTCATTTGTACTTAACGTTGTAACTTAACTTGTGGTCAATTATCTTTGTAAACTTTGAAATAATCTTTACACTTGAATGGATGCGACATATTTTGGGTCAAACGTCTGTTTTAAAGACTTATGACCAGGTAATGGGACCTACGTAGTCGACGCCATCACTTGACGATTTGTCGGGGTCGCTACAAGTGGTATCAGAGCCTTGGTTGTAGGGATTTAGAGTTCATTTGTGTTCACCCCGAGTCATAGGGTACATAGGTGAATCTAGACTACAACCGGCATATAGACTGAAGTAGGAATTACTTGACTATTTGTGCATCTATACTCGAACTCTTCTATCATATCTAACTCGTATTCGATCTTGATCTTACGTTGGTAAATTTTGTTGACGCGCCACCTTGACTTTATGAGGTAATGTTAAATGCACATGAGAATCAGGCTAATATAATTTCCGGGATTATATTACGGTGATTCATATGGACATTCCGACATTATGACATAAAGAATTTAAGGCGAGTCAAGGAAAATTTTCTCTACATCATCATTCCCTATCATGATTAGTATTATTGAGAATACTAATCAACGATATCCTTGTGTCTTGAAGGAACAATGCCTCCCCGTCGCGGGCCACGTAATGAAACTTCCGAACAAGCTTTTCAACGCATGATAGCCACCGCCATAGGTGCGGCTATGGCTAGTATCTCCTCCGACATCAATAACAACCACAACCACAACAACCATGGAGTCGGTAATTCAAACGAGGGTTGCTCCTACAAAACTTTCATGGGGTGCAAACCTCACACCTTCGATGGGACCGGAGGACCGGTTGTGCTCACCCGATGGTTTGAGCAAACAGAAGCCGTTTTTAGCATAAGCGGTTGTCGGGACCAAGACAAAGTCAAATATTCCACCCACACTTTCGCCGGTATCGCCCTCACATGGTGGAATACGTATGTGCTGTCGGTGGGTATCGATGAAGCTCACACTCTCTCATGGGCCGACTTAAAGAAAAAGATGATCACCGAATACTTCCCGCGCGAAGAGACCCGTAAGCTCGAACACGAACTAAGAACTTTAAAAGCGGTCGGGAATGACCTAAAGGCATATAATCAACGATTTTCTGAGCTATCCTTGATGTGCCCAAACCTCGTGACCCCCGAACCTCTAAGGGTTGAACTTTACATGGATGGTCTTCCCAAGAGCATCAAACAAGGAGTAATGTCATCCAAACCCAGTAATCACCAAGAGGCCCTGAATATGGCCCGTCAATTGATCGAAACGGTAGACGAGATTGAAGTGCCGGCACCTAAAGCCGAGGATGATTCGGGTGACAACAAAAGAAAATGGGAAGCCCCCCCAATCGAGTAACTACAACAACAACTTTGCCAAGGAACCTCTCACCCCCGTCGGCAAGAAAAGTTATGCCGGGACACGACCTTTTTGCAACAAATGCCACAAGCATCATTTTGGTGAATGTGGCAAGCTAATTTGCCATCGGTGCCAAGGTAGTGGTCATATTGCCAAGTATTGTGGAAGTACCGCCCCCGTCACTCAAAAGGGGCCCGACGCACCAAAGCCGAGTATTTGCTACAAATGTGGTCAATCGGGTCATTTTAGGAATGAATGCCCAAAGAATAAAGCAAAAACCAACGCGCGCCGTTGAACTTACAACATCGACACCTAGGATGCCCGAGACGATGATGGACTAGTCACGGGTACGTTTCTTCACAACAAACCGTATATTTCATACTTATTCGATTCGAGTACCGTTAGACGTTTTATAACCAAGGATTTGACTCGTGCTCTTTATATTCCACCTCTTTCCCCCAGATACTACTTAAACGATTTAAGTGACCGACGGAAAATATTGTGTGCCTATAAATTTTATCGGAGGATATGCGTTAAGAAATGGGACTCGACACCTATAGAACTAAGGAACTCAAAACCTATTCATTAAGGAGAAATTGTTGCCCTACATTTATGTATAGATTATTGTGAACTAAGTAACTTTCGGTTGGAAACCAATACTCTCTTCCTCGTATCCATTACCTCATGATTATTTGCGTGGATCCCGTGTATTCCAAATCGACCTCCGTTCTGGTTATCATCAATTGGGGGTTAAGGGAGACGATGTCTCCTAAGCCATTTTCCGAGCTCGCAAAGTTAGTTGTAAATCCCTCTTAGTACCGTTTGATTTATTTAGGACTCCGTCCGTATTCATGAACCTCCTAAACCACGTATGCAACTTATCTAGACAAATCCGTTATCGTATTTATAGATGACATCTTAACTTATTCAAGTAAAGAAGGAAAACGAACAACATCACCATCTTACGCTCGAACTTTTGAGAAAAGAGCAACTCTATACCAAATTCTCCGAGTGAGAATTTTAGTTAAACGAAGTTCAATTTTCTAGACCATGATGTTAATGGTCAAGGCATTATAATCAATCTCGAAATCAAGCCACATGTAATCAGGAAATTCTCCCAACTCAGACTTGTATTCGTAAAATCTTAGATCTCGCCGGTTATTACCGAAGATTCATTTCTGACTTTTCACGTGTTGCACGACCTTTAAACTCGTTAACTCACCAAGGAAAAATTTAAACCCCTCCGTGTTCGAACCTTGAGCGTGCTTCTTCACATCAACATTTCTAGCTAAATTCGTATAGCCCCAGATGGAACTCAAACATGGAAATATTTCTACTTGAACGCCGAAAGGCATACTCTTCGACTCAAAATCAGTGTAACTGAAATTCATTATATTTTTGCACGAAAAGTTGAATACTTAATCATGAACCCGATCGACCTTCTTGTCATCACGCGCCACGTTGCATAACTCAGTTATTCTACCATTATTACTGGAACATAAGGTAACATATAATCCAAGGATACTTCACTCTTCTTGGACTTAACGTCATTGTGTTTCTGATAATCGGCCAACTACTATTCAACCCCGAACTATACAACTACGTGTTCCATCTCGTTCCTTTTCAAACCTCAACTTTTGACAACTAGACGCACGATATGGCTACCTCGAGATATAAACTCATCCTATTCTAAGTTCTCATTGCACTTCTATCTTTATCGCCCGCATTTCCGTATAAGGAAACCTTTATTATGAATTCTCAATGGAGAGAGATACTTGACACATATTACTAGTTCTCACCCCGAGGGTGACTAACCCCGACGAACGTTTCCAAAACCCGAGAAGGAACTTACTCTATCAAACACTTTCAAGAATCGATAAATTTTTCGCGGCGCGGAAAAATTCTAGAGAACAGAAACTTGTCCCAACCAACGTTTCCGAACCCTAACTAACTTGTTCAAACATATCTTAAGGAATCCTATTCTAACACGGTGTACCATTGTCGATTACCTCGCATCAAAATACTCGTATCGCTTCTAGTTTTGCAAGAAACCTTGGGAACCCACTTAGACATGTGTACCGCGTATCTTCCACAAACCGACGAACCAAGCAAGCGAACGATTTACGTCTTGGAAAGACATGTTACAAACTCGTGTTGTCGCCTTTAGCAGATCCCTCTTACAACAGTAGTTACCACTCGTGTGTTCACACGCACTTTCCGAAACCCTATATGACCGCTAATGTCATACCCCTGTTCATTTAACCAAAGCATGTGGCAAGAAAATCACCGGATCCGAGCTCATTCAAGAAACAACAATTAAGATCGTTCAAGTCCGAAAAGGGCTCGAGACAACCCATGGTCGCCAAAAGAGTTATACCAAACTTAGATGAAAATCTCACAAAAATCCCAGTGTGTAACCGCGTAATATTGAGAAATCGCATCTTGGAAAGGTGTAATCCATTTTGGGAAATCGAGAAAGGTTATATCCGCAATATTGAACCTTTTGAAACCTTGGGGCGTATTGGAACCGCTCCTACCGTTTAGAACTTCCGACTCAATTAAGCTTCCGTTTACCTTACTTTTCGCGTAACAAACTTAGAAACGTGCCCTGCGGAACAGGAACGTGCAATCCTTCTAGATACACCAACTATCGATGCCAAACTTCTCTTCATAGGAAAACCAATTGAAACTGGGGATCGTAAAACCAAACCTTAATACAACGTAAAACCCTGACTATCCAAATTCATGTGAACACTCAAGGACGTACTTTCACTTATTCATAGCATTGACAACGTAAAGTCTCGAGTAGGAGATATCGACTACTACTTTCAACTAAATTTCGGGACGAAATTTCTTTTGAGGTGTGGATAATGTAACATCCCGCATTTTTCCGTTAAATTATTTTAACGCCCGTCTTTTTCTTTTTAAATAATACCCTTCGTATCTAGATTCGTATCCTTTGTTAAGTAACATTTTAAATATTCTCGTTATCGGAATTTAATATCTCCCGTACTCCCGTGAAATTTAAAATAATTCGTTCGGTTATTTCTCGCACCCGATTCAAAGTTGAGGGACCAAACTCGCCAAAGGATCAAACCTTTGACTAGGTCAAAGGGTCAACTCTCCCTTTCATCCATTCATTTCACCTCCTCTTTCTTTTTACTACTTTCAAATCCTCTCAACATTCAACCACAAATTCATCATCTAAATCCGGATTAGGGAGCTAGCAACAAAACAAAATACATATTCGTGATCCCCTCTTCATCCTCTTCGATTTGATACCAACTTCATCACTTTTGGGTAACATTTCTAAAACACTAGATTTCTTTAATTTCGTGTTCTTGACTTAAAAGTGTGTTCATTAGTGTCTATGGCTCATTGTGATGTCGTGTATGTAATTTGTATGCTCGATTTGTTGTTTTTGGTGTAACTAGTTCATTATGAAAATTGCTTGCTAAATCTTTGATTTTGGATGATCAAATGTTGTTAGATTGTTAAAGTGCATGTTTTAAATGTGTTACTAGCATCATTAGCTTCATGTTGATGTATAGGTTGATTAAGAAAACTTCATTAACATGATTATTGTTTTTGTGATGCTTGACTAGGGTTTGATAAGCTTTAGATAAACTTTTGATGCGTTGAATGCTTGTTAACGTTATTGATAAGTGTTTAGTTGTATTACATGCTTCATTACCTTCGAAACGGCATATCATATGTATAAATTGGATTCCCGAGTCTTGAATTGCAAATTGATGAACTTGAAACTTGAAATGAACCTTTATTGATCACTTGACGGGATTTCGGTTATTGTATATGATGTTTTTGCTTGATGAAAAGTGCTTAGATGTGTTCCTTGTCGAAAGAGCTTTCCGATGATATAAAATACTTGTTCTAATTGTTAGCGGATCATAAAATGTGATTGTTTGAAATTTGGTTCGTGCACTTAGAAAATGCAGCAAACAGGGCCTGGAAACCAACCAGGACGCCGTCCAAAAACTCAGGACGCCGTCCCACTTTTAAAACCTGGACGCCGTCTAGGAACTCAGGACGCCGTCCCACTCTTCAAAACAGGACGCCGTCCAGATATATGGGACGCCGTCCCAATAGCCTAAAACTGGCTGTTTGCTTAGCCATTTGACGAAAAATGTTTGGGATGTCCTAGACCTCCATTTCACATGATAATTGTTCTAACATGCTTATATATGATTAAAAACCTTAGAAAAATAGTTCGAGACCCGACCCGAACATGTTGACTTTTCCGTTGACCTTGACCCGACCAAGTTTGACTTTTTGTCAAACTTAATCAAATACTTATGCAATCCTTCTAATATGATTCTTTACTTGTATCTTGCATGAAACTTGACAATTTGATTCACATGCTACTTAATCGAGTCGTAACGAGCCATAGGACTAATTGAACAACTTTGACCGATCGTGTTTACCGTTATTTGATACAACCTATATGTTTAGGTCAAGACTAGCTTTGTCTTCGCACGCGTTTACTTGTTGAAGTACTTTATTAACTCTCGCGCTCAAGGTGAGATCATAGTCCCACCTTTTCAACAACTTTTATACTTTTAAATCGTGGGCTGAGAAAACATATACTTTGTTACATCTTGTACTACTTACTTTTATGTTTTGAACACAAGTGTGAAAACAAACATTCCACGTGCGAGTTAGAACAAAAATGCCTCAATTCGATTATCATTAGTTACACTTGCAGGGTGTAAGCGAGAACTTATATTGTGTGGCCATACGGGTTTAACAAACCCTCATTCGGACGGTTCGCTACCGTTATGCGGATGAAATATATTTTTGTGTTTTAGTGCGGGTTCTAGCACTGTGTGATGGGGTAACGTTGGTTAAGTTTTGATAATTGAGTGCTCGCGTATAACAACACTTTTGGAATGCAAATGATTTGGATAATCTACGTTATGGAAATACAAAATCTTGTGGTTCAAAAACAACGTTTAATACTTACTAAACCTATGATTTCACCAACGTTTTCGTTGACAGATTCTTCTATGTTTTCTCAGGTTTTGAATGCTTAGTGATACATGCTTTCGCACTCTTTTGATACTTGCTTGGATGTCGAGTATACATGCATTTTGGAGCATCTTTTGAACTTATTTAAACTGGGTCGCATAGTTTTCATTTGTACTTAACGTTGTAACTTAACTTGTGGTCAATTATCTTTGTAAACTTTGAAATAATATTTACACTTGAATGGATGCGACATATTTTGGGTCAAACGTCTGTTTTAAAGACTTATGACCAGGTAATGGGACCTACGTAGTCGACGCCGTCACTTGACGATTTGTCGGGGTCGCTACAGAACCTATTCGAAACACCATTTTCTCTCTCATTTCTAGAGTATCTCGTCACGATTATATACTATCCCATATTTCAAATCTTATTCATCCGCTCGCTCCAACCGCCAATCATCCCGGTATAATAGAAGAAGTCAACGAACTTCGCGCTCGGGTAGTGGCTTTAGAGAATATGGTGCGAAGGTTACAAACACCAGCAGCAGCACCAACAGCATAATCAGCACCACCATCATCAACGCCAACAGTACCCTTATCACCCTCAACCATAACCGCGTTGTAAACCTCAACATCACAATCTGTACCTCGGATATCAACATCACAAGCCTCAATATCACCATCTGTACTTCAAGTATGATCTTCGTTCTACATATCGTTTTACATCGATTATCTTCGCTTTATATAACGTTCTACCTCATTTATCTTCGTTCGACATGGCGATTATGTAATCTCTAATGTCTAGAGATCATGTAATCTAGTACTAACGATAAATCAAATGAGTTTAATATCTTATTGACTCATTAAATCCATAATTACATCTGAAGAAAATATACATGTATATATATTTTCATAAAGATTGTGATTAAAAATTCTTTCGTACAAACTGTTAATGGTGAAAATATTTTAACGGGTAGGTAGTACCCGAGGAATATTTAGATTCCACATTAATAAGTTACACTGTACATTTTTCAAATCTGATTCAACAGTCATTTACTATCCTACTTACATCCACAAAGATACGAATCCGTTCACCGCAGAATAACCATTTTCATTCAATTTCATATTTGGATTTTGACCTATCAGAATCCAACAAGTGGCATAATGAAGAAACATTGGACAAATTAAAATTTGTTAGAAACAAACAAATTAACTATGAGAAATTTTGTTAAGAATCCACGCTAACTGTTCCTAGCTAACTATTCCTAGCTAACTGGATACATTTTATTTAACGCAATTTAATTATCGCAATTTTATTTATCGTCATTTAATTTCTGTTATTTACTTTTACGCACTTTAAATAACGGGACACGTATACAAGGTTTCGACATATCATGTTGACCCATCTATATATCTATCTTGGAACAACCATAGACACTCTATATGCAAATGACGGAGTTAGCTATACAGGGTTGAGGTTAATTCCAAAATATATATATAGTTTGAGTTGTGATCAATACTGAGACCGGTACACGGGTCACGATACGTATTAATTAATTAGAATATTATATATTAAACTATATATGAACTATTGGACTATTGGACTACTAACATTGGACAATTAAAATGAATTAAAATATTGATATCATATGAAACTAAGCAATTCTTCAAGTTTGCCACTTGATTTCATCTTAAACCTCATTTGTACCTCGACAATTACAATCCGCGTTCAAATCTTTCATGATTTTTGAAAACACCTCAATCGAGAAGATGAATCAGCCACACTTCATCTACGGAAGAAAAGATTTATGCATATAGTTATGCATCTGAAAAACTCTCGAACCCAAAGTCATAGTTTAACACTTACCCGTGTTGAATCCTTTACCATTTATTAGCAAAAACAACCATACGATTCCTTTTTAAAGTAGCCAATTTTGTCACAGCTCCAGCAAGTCAACTTCGACTTTTCAGTAAAACTAATTTTAGTATAACCTCAATATATATACGTTGTCCTTTTGCCGTCATTACCGGAGAACCTTTTATATTCCACGACATCATCAGCAGATGTACCAGCAGCTCGTCATCTCTTTGGCGGAGTCCGCAATCAGTATTTTGAAAATCTCGCAGAACTTCTCCAGTTATACCTATAACGTTTATCCCTAAGAATTACATACTTCGAATGTGAAGTTTCTAAAAAACACCCTGAACTACGGACTAGTTCTTGAAATGCTGATGAAGCAGCAAAAACTGTAAACGACTTTAATAGTCAAAAGTATGATGATAAAGTACAGTGTGTTGGTAAAGCTCAGAAAAAAAAGGTTTGGAGCTAGAAACGGATTGAGCAAAGTATGAAAGAGGCTATGGATAAATCACAAAGACTAAACCTGCCTTCAAAGGATCCAAATGATTCAGTACCTGCTGAAACCGTTAGTAAGAACCCTACTCCCTATCCTAAACCTTCACAGACAAATATTCTTCATTATCATATCTTGAACATTCTAAGATATCATCGTATCTTTCATTATAAATATCCTCGATATTTCTGAAGATATTTTCATAAGTGTTCTTATCTGAAATCATTTATCTCTTCGCAATACCTGCGATTCAACATAAAAGAAACGATGATAGTTTCTAAATTCTGAAAAATTTAAATTCTAATATATAAATGTTTAAAGTGGTGTTGGGAGCTGAAGCATGAGTTAGTATAATATAATGACACTTGATCAACGTCATTATATTACAGTAATTTATGTTGAGTTTCTAATGGAATGTGAAGATTCACAGTACCATCATCATATACCATGTTACACGACTCTTACATTCTATCTAATCTCTAAACATATCAAGAAAATATTTCTTGATGATTCGGTCTTTTCAGGATATTCTGGTAATTTGACAAATCAAAATCGTTCCATTACCATTTCTTTCTTAGAGCATTAGCTATGTTCATTCCGAATTTCGTACCCACGAATTCCGGACCATTACTCGCTTAACTCGAAGTCGGGAAGAGAAAACGAAAGCATGAAGCTCCGAAAAATAATGAAGGATATAAAACCCAACAACCACCCAGAAATTATAAACTGTGTATATCAATACGTATTGCAATGTAAAGACACGGGAGAATTAAAAACATTATAATCCCAAGGAAATGATAGAAGTGAATAGATTCTTCTGGCGGTAGATGAAAGATATGAAAGTTAGAAGTATAACAAGAATCAGAACGGGATGGAGCATTTTAAAGAATACTTTAAGGTATGAATTGAGGGAGAAAGAATAGAAGATGTGAGGTATGGAAATAAGGAAGGGAAGGGGGTGGATTTATAGTGAAATATCCGACAGAGCAATCAAAACAGATTATTTCATTTCACCAACGTTTTCGTTGACAGATTTCTATGTTTTTCTCAGGTCCTTGAACGATACATAATACATGCTTCCGCTCATTATTTTGATACTTGCATTGGATGTCGAGTATATATGCATACATGGAGCGTCTTTTGGCTACTTTTAAATTGTGTCGCATAAGTTTCACTTGTACTTATAACTTTGTAACGTAACTTGTGGTGGAACAATTCTTATAAACTTTGAACAATCTTTACATTTGAAATGAATGCGACATATCTTTTGGTCAAACGTTGTTTTAAAGACTTATGACCACGTAACGGGACCTAAGTAGACGGCGCCGTCAATGACGATTTTGTCGGGTCGCTACACACAGTGTACACATAATTCACATACAACATCAGACATACTATATTAATCTAACATGACAATTTCTACACTATGCATGCTAAAAGTGTCAACCACAGTAGCATGATATGCTACTTAAACTCTATCCAGAGATAGACCCACTCACCAATTACCAGCAACTGCTCACTTATTATTTCTGAGCTTCCTCCTTATCCTTATCTCTTGAGAACAGCAAAAACCAAGTTAGAATAGTGTTCCCATCAAGATTAGACACACTGACAGCGAATTATAGCAAATTAGTAAAAAAAATGCGTCCGCTAAAAATTTCATGCTTAACACTTGTGCATTTTCAAAATTTACATCCTGAAAATCTTAAAAATACACGGACAGCATAACGGCTATATATCAACACTTAGTAAAATTTTCGCTGTCTAAGACCATCGGTCGATGGTCACATCCATCGGCCGATCGTCAACACACCATCGGTCGATGGTCCCCCCAATCGGCCGATTGTCAAAATTACATCAGATGGTCAGAAATCATACACCATCGGTCGATGGTCTTGTCCACCGGCCGATCGTCCCTCACCATCGGTCGATGGTCATGTCCACCGGCCGATCGTCCCTCACCATCGGTCGATGGTCAAAGACCATCGACCGAAGGTAGTTCATCGCAACAGCAGCAAAGTGACGGGTTTCAACCCAAAATCACCAAATCTCAACCTATGACTCGTTTAAGACCCCAAAACCGAACACATGTTTTACACTAAACATTTAGAAACATAAACCCACAACTTTTATGCTCAAACAACATCAATTTAAGTACTTTTGACCCAAAAATCACTTTTAACAAAACTCACCTTCAAACTCAATTTACACACTGATTTGGACATGAAATTTGACAAATCTTACCTTGATAGACTCACAACAACACAAGGAATCAGTTTCTTGACTCAATTTAAGAACCAAATCGAGATTGAGTGATTAGGGTTTTTGAAGAGGTGAAAGTTAGGTACGTGAGTGATTAAGTGAATTTTCTGGAAACATCAAAAATGAGCTGGTCAAGGCTTTTATATTTGTGTTAAAACACAATACCCCATCACACACGGGTATTTACCAGTTATCTGAAATCTTTCGCACACGATTAGGTAACCCCAACGAGGTCCAATTAAAATAAACAAAATTTTTCTGGGACCCTTGTCACAACACAAATATAATAAAACACTAATAAAATAATTAAAATAAAAGCACTTAAAACTTAAGCACAAACCCTAAGGGTAAAATAGACAACTTACAACTAGCCCGGGTTTCAGTCTGTTACAAATCCGCCCCCTTAAAGAAGATTCCGTCCTCGGAATCTGGTCTTGGTCAAACAAACGAGGGTAACGAGTCTTCATCAACTCTTCTGTCTCCCACGTAAGATTAGAACCCAAACTGTGTTTCCACTCAATCAACACCATCAAAATTTCTTTCCTTCTCAGCTTAGTCACCTTTCGGTCAACTACACGGACCGGCTCTTCCACCAATTTCTTATTCAAGTCGACCCTTAAATCTTCTAAAGGAAGAAGTTGCGTTTCATCGTCGACTTTACACTTACGAAGATAACATACGTTGAATGTATTATGAATACTGGCTAACTCTGGCAGAAGATCTAACACCACAGTCTGATCATTCAACACTTCACTGATCGGAAACAGACCAATAAATCTCGATGCTAACTTTCCACGTTTACCGAATCTGATAACCCCTTTCCACGGCGAAACTTTCAGATACACTCCTTCACCCACATTAAAGGTTACCGGACGTCTACGCGGATCAGCATACATTTTCTGCCTGTCTCTAGCGGCTTTCAACTTTTCTCGAGCAATTGCAACTTTTTCGGCTATCATTTGAACAATTTCGGGACCTGCAAACTGTTTCTCCCCAGCTTCTAACCAACAAGTCAGAGTTCTGCAACGACGACCATATAACATTTCATAGGGTAGCATCCCTATACTCGAATGATATGAATTATTATACGCGAATTCGATCAACGGTAAATGTGTATCCCACGAACCACCGTATTCTAACACACAAGACCTTAACATATTCTCCAAAGTCTGTATCGTTCTTTCACTCTGACCGTCTGTCTGAGGATGATAAGCTGTACTTAAATTCACACGTGTACCCAGATTCTGTTGAAGACTATTCCAAAAATTTGACTCAAATCTGGAATCTCTGTCTGAAACGATCGATAACGATACACCATGTCGACTAACTATTTGTTTCACGTACAAATCGGCTAACTCACTTAACGAAGCTGTCTCACGAGTAGCAAGAAAATGAGCACTTTTAGTTAGACGATCCACTATTACCCAAATCATATCATGTCTTTTCTGAGTTCGAGGTAATTTGGTCACAAAATCCATCGTTATATGTTCCCATTTCCACTCTGGAATCTGTAACTGACGTAACGAACCATAAGGTTTCTGATGTTCTGCCTTCACTTGAGCACAAATATGACACTTTTCGACATAACGAGCAATATCTGTTTTCATTGTTGGCCACCAATACACTATTTTCAAATCATGATACATCTTATTACTACCTGGATGTACTGTCAATCTGGATTTGTGAGCTTCTGTCTTGATTAAATCCCTCAAATCTCCAAGCTTAGGCACCCAAACACGATTGTTTAAGGTCTTTAGTCCACGTGAGTCATCAATTAAGTCCACTTTTCATTTGATCATTTATTCAGATTTAATATGTTCGTCCTCCAAAGCACAGGCCTGAACGGTTCTTAAACTGTTAATCAAATCTGAAGTTATATTTAAACGAAGGAATTTTACATTTTCACTTGACTTTTTATGACTTAGCGCATCTGTAACCACATTTGCCTTACCCGGATGGTATTTAATTTCACAATAATAATCTTTGATCAACTCTTGACACCGTCTCTGTCTCATATTCATTTCTTTCTGTGAGAAGATATACTGCAAACTCTTGTGATCTGTACAAATAACACAATGGGTTCCATACAAATAGTGTCTCCACAGTTTCAAAGCAAACACTACTGCAGCCATTTCAAGATCATGCACTGGATAATTCTTCTCATGAACTTTCAACTGTCGAGAAGCGTAGGCGATTAATTTATCTCTTTGCATTAATACACAACCCAACCCAGCATATGACGCATCACAGTATACCACGAAGTCGTCTGAACCTTCTGGTAAAGCTAACACTGGTGCCTGGCACAGTAGCGGTTTCAAAATCTGAAAAGCCTTTTCCTGTTCATCAGTCCATCGAAAGGCTACATCTTTACGTGTCAACTTAGTCAACGGACCTGCTATTTTAGAAAAATCTTTGATAAACCTGCGATAATAACCAGCCAAACCCAGAAAACTCTTAATCTCAGTTGGAGTCTTCGGAGAATTCCAATTCATTACCGCTTCTATCTTTATCGGATCAACCTTTATACCTTCAGCACAAATCACATGACCCAAAAACTACACTTCACGTAACCAAAATTCACACTTTAAATTTTTTGCAAATAGTTGTTCACGTTTCAACAAGTTCAAAACCTATCTCAGATGTTCAGCATGTTCACTCTCTGTCTTTGAATACACTAGTACATCGTCTATGAACACAATCACAAACTTATCTAAGAACAGACGACACACTCTATTCATTAAATCCATGAAGACTGCTGGCGTATTCGTTAACCCAAACGGCATGACAAGAAATTCATAATAACTATACCTTGTTCTGAATGCTGTTTTCGGTATATCTGATTCAGCAACACGAACCTGATGTGTAATGACCCGGAAATTTCCGACCAGATTTAAACTTTAAACTTTATATGTTTTCGACATGATAATCAAAATTTGTAATGTTGAGTCTCGAAAGTTTTGAAATCTATATTTATGTAATCAGTTACTCTTTGACTATGCTCAACGATTCACGAACATTTATGTGTGTATATATATATATATATATATATATATATATATAAATGATTGCTATTAATAATTATTATATTATAATATATATAAATGATAAATATTTAAATATGTTATTATTTTAATATATTATATATAGATATAAAAGTTGATACATTTGTATTGTTATATTTATTTATCATTGTCAATATCATTATTATTATAATTAGTAGTAAAGTTATAATTATTATGATTAATAAAAGTATAAATATTATTATATTAATTGTAGAATAAACAGTCTGTGTATTTTTTTTTCTTCAAATCCGTTACACATCACAATCCTAATATATTTGATTTTGCTTCTATCTCATAAACTGATTCACATCCAAATCTATCGTACGAGTTCTATTTTTTTTTTTTATCTTTTCTGTTTTATTCTTTTCCAATTTTCTTTATTGATTGGAACCTTGTCGACCCAATTGGATTACTATCTTACAAAATCAATCAATTCTCATTATTGTATCATTCATACATCTGGCATTCTTGTTTTATGCTTGTGATTCAATTTATATACAAACACCTACATGTTACTTGGGTTGAATTTAATGCACAACACAAACAACCATCCCCACTCACTTCTTCCTCACTTTCAAACCATAACAAATCACCAAGTAAACCGTCATCTTTTACATATCTATTTGCCTTTTGTTCCTTTTCTTGATCGAGTTCAATCACCACCGGTTAACCCAAGAACCAAACCCATCACCACTAAAGGCTAATGAAACGATCACATCGAACCATCTACTTCTCTCTTCTTCTATTAATTCTTATAACTAAATAACCCTAACAATCACCACCTTGTACCACTTCTTCTTCGTGAACACCACAACCACCACTACCATCACACCACTACAAATCACCGTTAGTGTTGCTACTGTTTTGTTGCTGTTAGAAGGCCACCCAAACACCAACCCGATATACGTATACTACTATATTTTATACTATATCGATCATAAAACAAATTCCATCATCAAACCACTACCGTCTTAATGTTCTCTGTTTTCGGTCAGTCTCCCATCCACCACTGCCACTTTCTTTCTTCCTTCCCCCTGATCTGCAAACCCGAAACAACCATCACTATAACCTGTAATTGTACTTGCTACTAGACGAACGCCCCTACTTCTTTAACCTTGAAACCACCTATCAATCACCACTTGATCGATGTATACGATATTGTTTCTGCCTGGAACAGTTCGACAACAAACATGATATTTTATTGTTGTTTATTGCTGTTTCATCGTTGGATATATACTGATATATATACTAGATTGATTATGATAAAACGTGAGAATAATGATGATAATTTAACTAGTAGGGTCGTTGTGCACTTGGTGTTCCTACTTTCGGTATCCTATGTGTCCCCATTTACAGCAAATCGAAATTGTTGTTTAATGGAAGTGGGGTTGCTGGATAACTTTTTCTATTTACATCATTATCACCACCGACGGCCCTCTTGTTTTTCTCCTCTTAAACTTATTCTGTAGAACAAGTGGGCCGATGCTAGATAAATGGATTAGGCTAGAGTTGGATAATGGGCCGTGACCTAGTTATTGTTTGTCTATTGAGGCTGAAACAAGACCGAGGGTTTATAAAAGGTGAATGTTATGCAAAACGTTTAGGTGTCGAGGATGATATAGATGATTAGTTGTAACGATGAGATTAGGTTTAGATTAGGATGATGATGATTATGATAAGGAAAATTGGATAGATGATAATGATATGATGTGTAGTGATTTTATGAAATAAAGAAAATGATGATGATCATGAAAGAATCATGTTATGTATACGAT
Organism: Rutidosis leptorrhynchoides; assembly: GCF_046630445.1. Classification (NCBI taxonomy): domain Eukaryota; kingdom Viridiplantae; phylum Streptophyta; class Magnoliopsida; order Asterales; family Asteraceae; genus Rutidosis; species Rutidosis leptorrhynchoides. The sequence goes on along the minus strand of NC_092333.1, from coordinate 675,077,678 downwards.
GACATTTAAGAAGATGATGATTATGATAATCGCACAAAAATAACGAATGACGATGATGGCGAATTCATGATGTTAAGATTTGGTCGATTACTCATTGAATATTTGAAGAAGAGGATATAGGAGACAGAAGTAACAGTTTAAACCTACAGAGGGTTCGTATAATTTCATAACAAGCAAGACAGACGGACTGGTTTGGATGTGTTTTGTTTAACGAGAGGTCTCAGGTTCAATCCTGAGCTATGACATATTTTTTTAAAAAAAGAGAAGAAGATGATAACAGACGAATAAACTGATTATGTAGATTTAAATTGTTAATTAAAGCAAGAAAGAATAAGTAGAGGAATGGTTAGGGGAAAAGGCGTTTAAAGAGAGGTTGCGGGTTCGATCCCAGCTTGAGACATAAATTTTTTTAGGAAAAGCTCTTTAAGGTAGTTCATTTATTATTATTATTATTATTATTATTATTATTATTATTATTATTATTATTATTATTATTATTATTATTATTATTATTATTATTATTATTATTATTATTAATATAAGTATTATACTTATTATTATTATTATTATCATTATTTTAGTATTATTATAACTAGTATTTAAAAACAAATAAAATTATATAAATATACTTAATACATATGATATAACCATATTAATATTTTAATGAAACATATGAGTTCTAAAATGATATCACTAAATAAATACATATCTAAACCTGTTCGATTACAAGTATATGTTTTAATAAATATATGAATAATATAGGTTCGTGAATCCAAGGCCAACCCTACACTTGTTCAATGATGTTATATGTATTTTTACTACAAAATACAGTATGGTGAGTATATAGTCCCCTTTTAAACTCTAAATATTTTGGGATGAGAATACATGCATTTTATGATTCACGTTATAGACACAAGTGACTAAAAATATATTCTACGTTGAGTTTTACCACTGGCATATTTCCCTGAGCTTGGTAACTGCTATTTACATGGGGTAGTGTAAACGCGAATCCTGTTGATAGATCTATCAGGCCTGACAACCCCAACCGGACTGGACGACCAGTATTCAATGGTTGCACAGTACTTCGTTTCGGTGACTACACTTGGTACGGTGTAGGGAGATTTCATAATAAAGGGAATATGCGACGCTGATTAAATGTTAAGTATGGTTACCAAGTGCTCAACAACTTAGAATATTTTTATTAAAATGTTTATGAATATGAAATCTTGTGGTCTATAGTTATAACGCGGCTAGCATCAAACCTATATCTCACCAACTTTATGTTGACGTTTTAAAGCATGTTATTCTCAGGACTTGAAAGAAATCTTCCGCTGTGCATTTGCTCATATTAAGGATATTACTTGGGGCCATTCATGCTATATTTCAAAAAGACATTGCATTCGAGTTATTGAAGTTCATTAGAGATTATTATTAAGTAAATGACAGATTAGGTCATTTGAATATTATGAAATGGTAGGCGTACATGTCAACTTTTGATGTAGTGAAAGGTTGTCTTTTAAAAACAAATGCAACGTTTGTAAATTGTATCATATAGAGGTCAAGTACCTCGCAATGTAACCAACTATTGTTATTCGTTTATAATCGATATGGACTTCGTCCGGATGGATTAGAAGCGGTCCTTTCAGTTGGTATCAGAGCGGTGGTCTTAGCGAACCAGGTCTTGCATTAGTGAGTCTGGACTTTGACCTAGTAGTTGTTAGGATGCATTAATGATTCTAGACTTGGACCTCGTCTACATGTCAAAAGTTTTGCTTATCATTTCTAGTCGGAAATCATCTACTTATCATCCTTAGGAAATTGCCTGCTTATCATTCTTAAGTCTAGACACGTCTTACTGCATTTATTGCATAATAGTGTATAGACGAATTCTTATCTTAACATATCTGTTACTGTAGACTTTGGCTGATATCTTTTCAAAGATTCTCCGTAATCTATGGGATTTTGGTATTATATATACATATGTAAATTATGTATTGAAGAATACCAAATTTAACTCCTATAATCTATTCCATACCAAAAATTCATTTCCCCGATTATACAAGATGGATTCCGCATCTAGTTCGAATTCCTCAGACTTCGACAGCTACGCCGATATGGATTTCCATTCGGGCTCCGAGAGCAGCGTCACCGGAATGGATCAACCAATTTCCCATCATCTATTCTAGATGAATTGGGGATGGGTTCGTAATATACTAAATCACTGGAGACAAGAAGAAGGGGATCCATTCCATCCACCAAATTGCCCTGTTGGTGATGAACCTGGAGCACTTACTGGCGAACCTATTCGAAACACCATTTTCTCTCTCATTTCTAGAGTATCTCGTCACGATTATATACTATCCCATATTTCAAATCTTATTCATCCGCTCGCTCCAACCGCCAATCATCCCGGTATAATAGAAGAAGTCAACGAACTTCGCGCTCGGGTAGTGGCTTTAGAGAATATGGTGCGAAGGTTACAAACACCAGCAGCAGCACCAACAGCATAATCAGCACCACCATCATCAACGCCAATAGTACCCTTATCACCCTCAACCATAACCGCGTTGTAAACCTCAACATCACAATCTGTACCTCGGATATCAACATCACAAGCCTCAATATCACCATCTGTACTTCAAGTATGATCTTCGTTCTACATATCGTTTTACATCACTTATCTTCGCTTTATATAACGTTCTACCTCATTTATCTTCGTTCGACATGGCGATTATGTAATCTCTAATGTCTAGAGATCATGTAATCTAGTACTAATGATAAATCAAATGAGTTTAATATCTTATTGACTCATTAAATCCATAATTACATCTGAAGAAAATATACATGTATATATATTTTCATAAAGATTGTGATTAAAAATTCTTTCGTACAAACTGTTAATGGTGAAAATATTTTAACGGGTAGGTAGTACCCGAGGAATATTTAGATTCCACATTAATAAGTTACACTGTACATTTTTCAAATCTGATTCAACAGTCATTTACTATCCTACTTACATCCACAAAGATACGAATCCGTTCACCGCAGAATAACCATTTTCATTCAATTTCATATTTGGATTTTGACCTATCAGAATCCAACAAGTGGCATAATGAAGAAACATTGGACAAATTAAAATTTGTTAGAAACAAACAAATTAACTATGAGAAATTTTGTTAAGAATCCACACTAACTGTTCCTAGCTAACTGGATACATTTTATTTATCGCAATTTAATTATCGCAATTTTATTTATCGTCATTTAATTTCTGTTATTTACTTTTACGCACTTTAAATAACGGGACACGTATACAAGGTTTCGACATATCATATTGACCCATCTATATATCTATCTTGGAACAACCATAGACACTCTATATGCAAATGACGGAGTTAGCTATACAGGGTTGAGGTTAATTCCAAAATATATATATAGTTTGAGTTGTGATCAATACTGAGACCGGTACACGGGTCACGATACGTATTAATTAATTAGAATATTATATATTAAACTATATATGAACTATTGGACTACTAACATTGGACAATTAAAATGAATTAAAATATTGATATCATATGAAACTAAGCAATTCTTCAAGTTTGCCACTTGATTTCATCTTAAACCTCATTTGTACCTCGACAATTACAATCCGCGTTCAAATCTTTCATGATTTTTGAAAACACCTCAATCGAGAAGATGAATCAGCCACACTTCATCTACGGAAGAAAAGATTTATGCATATGTTATGCATCTGAAAAACTCTCGAACCCAAAGCCATAGTTTAACACGTACCCGTGTTGAATCCTTTACCATTTATTAGCAAAAACAACCATACGATTCCTTTTTAAAGTAGCCAATTTTGTCACAGCTCCAGCAAGTCAACTTCGACTTTTCAGTAAAACTAATTTTAGTATAACCTCAATATATATACGTTGTCCTTTTGCCGTCATTACCGGAGAACCTTTTATATTCCACGACATCATCAGCAGATGTACCAGCAGCTCGTCATCTCTTTGGCGGAGTCCGCAATCAGTATTTTGAAAATCTCGCAGAACTTCTCCAGTTATACCTATAACGTTTATCCCTAAGAATTACATACTTCGAATGTGAAGTTTCTGAAAAACACCCTGAACTACGGACTAGTTCTTGAAATGCTGATGAAGCAGCAAAAACTGTAAACGACTTTAATAGTCAAAAGTATGATGATAAAGTACAGTGTGTTGGTAAAGCTCAGAAAAAAAAGGTTTGGAGCTAGAAACGGATTGAGCAAAGTATGAAAGAGGCTATGGATAAATCACAAAGACTAAACCTGCCTTCAAAGGATCCAAATGATTCAGTACCTGCTGAAACCGTTAGTAAGAACCCTACTCCCTATCCTAAACCTTCACAGACAAATATTCTTCATTATCATATCTTGAACATTCTAAGATATCATCGTATCTTTCATTATAAATATCCTCGATATTTCTGAAGATATTTTCATAAGTGTTCTTATCTGAAATCATTTATCTCTTCGCAATACCTGCGATTCAACATAAAAGAAACGATGATAGTTTCTAAATTCTGAAAAATTTAAATTCTAATATATAAATGTTTAAAGTGGTGTTGGGAGCTGAAGCATGAGTTAGTATAATATAATGACACTTGATCAACGTCATTATATTACAGTAATTTATGTTGAGTTTCTAATGGAATGTGATGATTCACAGTACCATCATCATATGCCATGTTACACGACTCTTACATTCTATCTAATCTCTAAACATATCAAGAAAATATTTCTTGATGATTCGGTCTTTTCAGGATATTCTGGTAATTTGACAAATCAAAATCGTTCCATTACCATTTCTTTCTTAGAGCATTAGCTATGTTCATTCCGAATTTCGTACCCACGAATTCCGGACCATTACTCGCTTAACTCGAAGTCGGGAAGAGAAAACGAAAGCATGAAGCTTCGAAAAATAATGAAGGATATAAAACCCAACAACCACCCAGAAATTACAAACCGTGTATATCAATACGTATTGCAATGTAAAGACACGGGAGAATTAAAAACATTATAATCCCAAGGAAATGATAGAAGTGAATAGATTCTTCTGGCGGTAGATGAAAGATATGAAAGTTAGAAGTATAACAAGAATCAGAACGGGATGGAGCATTTTAAAGAATACTTTAAGGTATGAATTGAGGGAGAAAGAATAGAAGATGTGAGGTATGGAAATAAGGAAGGGAAGGGGGTGGATTTATAGTGAAATATCCGACAGAGCAATCAAAACAGATTATTTCATTTAATCAAATTGATTTCCTAAATCGCCGAAGCACCAAATCTTATTACGAGGCTTTTCTTTAAATCCCATGAATTCCGGAAATCATTCATAACTACGTCATTGGTTAAAATGATTCCATATTTATTCATTTTCACTCTTATGTGATAGCTTCACTCGTACTCTTCACATAAACAAATCGTTTTATCTATATCACTCGATGATGATAAAACTCCAATTATCAACTCATGTTTGTCATGAAAACATTCTTATTATTATCCATGACGACCTCTATCAAATTTCGGGGACGAAATTTATTTAACGGGTAGGTACTGTAATGACCCGGAAATTTCTGACCAAATTTAAACTTTAAACTTTATATGTTTTCGACACGATAATCAAAATTTGTAATATTGAGTCTCGAAAGTTTTGAAATCTATATTTATGTAATCAGTTACTCTTTGACTATGCTCAACGATTCACGAACATTTATGTGTATATAGATATGTATATATATATATATATATGTATATATATATATATATATATGTATATATATATATATATAAATGATTGCTATTAATAATTATTATATTATAATATATATAAATGATAAATATTTAAATATGTTATTATTTTAATATATTATATATAGATATAAAAGTTGATACATTTGTATTGTTATATTTATTTATCATTGTCAATATCATTATTATTATAATTAGTAGTAAAGTTATAATTATTATGATTAATAAAAGTATAAATATTATTATATTAATTGTAGAATAAACAGTATGTGTATTTTTTTTTCTTCAAATCCGTTACACATCACAATCTTAATATATTTGATTTTGTTTCTATCTCATAAACTGATTCACATCCAAATCTATCGTACGAGTTCTATTTTTTTTTTTTTTATCTTTTCTGTTTTATTCTTTTCCAATTTTCTTCATTGATTGGAACCTTGTCGACCCAATTGGATTACTATCTTATAAAATCAATCAATTCTCATTACTGTATCATTCATACAACTGACATTCTTGTTTTATGCTTGTGATTCAATTTATATACAAACACCCACATGTTACTTGGGTTGAATTTAATGCACAACACAAACAACCATCCCCACTCACTTCTTCCTCACTTTCAAACCATAACAAATCACCAAGTAAACCGTCATCTTTTACATCTCTATTTGCCTTTTGTTCCTTTTCTTGATCGAGTTCAATCACCACCGGTTAACCCAAGAACCAAACCCATCACCACTAAAGGCTAATGAAACGATCACATCGAACCATCTACTTCTCTCTTCTTCTATTAATTCTTATAACTGAATAACCCTAACAATCACCACCTTGTACCACTTCTTCTTCGTGAACACCACAACCACCACTACCATCACACCACTACAAATCACCATTAGTGTTGCTACTGTTTTGTTGCTGTTAGAAGGCCACTCAAACACCAACCCGATATACGTCTACTACTATATTTTATACTATATCGATCATAAAACAAATTCCATCATCAAACCACTACCGTCTTAATGTTTTCTGTTTTCGGTCAGTCTCCCATCCACCACTGCCACTTTCTTTCTTCCTTCCCCCTGATCTGCAAACCCGAAACAACCATCACCATAACCTGTAATTGTACTTGCTACTAGACGAACGCCTCTACTTCTGTTTAACCTTGAAACCACCTATCAATCACCACTTGATCGATGTATACGATATTGTTTCTGCTTGGAACAGTTTGACAACAAACAAGATATTTTATTGTTGTTTATTGCTGGTACATCGTTGGATATATACTGATATATATACTAGATTGATTATGATAAAACGTGAGAATAATGATGATAATTTAACTAGTAGGGCCATTGTGAGCTTGGTGTTCCTACTTTCGGTATCCTATGTATCCCCATTTACAGCAAATCGAAATTGTTGTTTAATGGAAGTGGGGTTGCTGGATAACTTTTTCTATTTACATCATTATCACCACCGACGGCCCTCTTGTTTTTCTCCTCTTAAACTTATTCTGTAGAACAAGTGGGCCGATGCTAGATAAATGGATTAGGCTAGAGTTGGATAATGGGCCGTGACCTAGTTATTGTTTGTCTATTGAGGCTGAAACAAGACCGAGGGTTTATAAAAGGTGAATGTTATGCAAAACGTTTAGGTGTCGAGGATGATATAGATGATTAGTTGTAACGATGAGATTAGGTTTAGATTAGGATGATGATGATTATGATAAGAAAAATTGGATAGATGATAATGATATGATGTGTAGTGATTTTATGAAATAAAGAAAATGATGATGATCATGAAAGAATCATGTTATGTATATAATGACATTTAAGAAGATGATGATTATGATAATCGCACAAAAATAATGAATGACGATGATGGCGAATTCATGATGTTAAGATTTGGTCGATTACTCATTGAATATGTGAAGAAGAGGATATAGGAGACAGAAGTAACGTTTTAAACCTACAGAGGGTTCGTATAATTTCATAACAAGCAAGACAGACGGACTAGTTTGGATGTGTTTTGTTTAACGAGAGGTCTCAGGTTCAATCCTGAGCTATGACATATTTTTTTTTAAAAAAGAGAAGAAGATGATAACAGACGAATAAACTGATTTTGTAGATTTAAATTGTTAATTAAAGCAAGAAAGAACAAGTAGAGGAATGGTTAGGGGAAAAGGCGTTTAAAGAGAGGTTGCGGGTTCGATCCCAGCTTGAGACATAATTTTTTTTAGGAAAAGCTCTTTAAGGTAGTTCATTTATTCTCATTATTCTCATTATTATTATTATTATTATTATTATTATTATTATTATTATTATTATTATTATTATTATTATTATTATTATTATTATTATTATTATTAATATAAGTATTATACTTATTATTATTATTATTATTATTATCATTATTTTAGTATTATTATAACTATTATTTAAAAACAAATAAAATTATATAAATATACTTAATACATATGATATAACCATATTAATATTTTAATGAAACATATGAGTTCTAAAATGATATCACTAAATAAATACATATCTAAACCTGTTCGATTACAAGTATATGTTTTAATAAATATATGAATAATATAGGTTCGTGAATCCAAGGCCAACCCTACACTTGTTCAATGATGTTATATGTATTTTTACTACAAAATACAGTATGGTGAGTATATAGTCCCCTTTTAAACTCTAAATATTTTAGGATGAGAATACATGCATTTTATGATTTACGTTATAGACACAAGTGACTAAAAATATATTCTACGTTGAGTTGTACCACTGACATATTTCCCTGAGCTTGGTAACTGCTATTTACATGGGGTAGTGTAAACGCGAATCCTGTTGATAGATCTATCGGGCCTGACAACCCCAATCGGACTGGACGACCAGTATTCAACGGTTGCACAGTACTTCATTTCGGTGACTACACTTGGTACGGTGTAGGGAGATTTCATAATAAAGGGAATATGCGACGCTGATTAAATGTTAAGTATGGTTACCAAGTTCTCAACAACTTAGAATATTTTTATTAAAATGTTTATGAATATGAAATCTTGTGGTCTATAGTTATAACGCGGCTAGCATCAAACCTATATCTCACCAACTTTATGTTGACGTTTTAAAGCATGTTATTCTCAGGACTTGAAAGAAATCTTCCGCTGTGCATTTGCTCATATTAAGGATATTACTTGGGGCCATTCATGCTATATTTCAAAAAGACGTTGCATTCGAGTCATTGAAGTTCATTAGAGATTATTATTAAGTAAATGACAGATTAGGTCATTTGGATATTATGAAATGGTAGGCGTACATGTCAACTTTTGATGTAGTGAAAGGTTGTATTTTAAAAACAAATGCAACGTTTGTAAATTGTATCATATAGAGGTCAAGTACCTCGCAATGTAACCAACTATTGTTATTCGTTTATAATCGATATGGACTTCGTCCGGATGGATTAGAAGCGGTCCTTTCATGATGATACCCGGATTTTAAGTCTATCTTAGAAAAGAATGAAGCACCCTGTAACTGATCGAACAAATCGTCTATTCGAGGTAACAGATACTTATTCTTCACTGTTCTTTTATTCAATTCACGATAATCAATACACATACGCATTGACCCATCTTTCTTTTTAACAAACAATACCGGAGCACCCCACGGTGAAGAACTTGGTCGGATAAACCCACAATCTAATAAATCTTGAATCTGTGACATCATTTCATGGATTTCAGACGGCGCTAATCGGTATGGAGCTTTTGCAACTGGAGTTGTTCCAGGAACCTACTCAATCTTATATTTGACTTTCCTTACCGGCGGCAGACCTGGTAACTCATCTGGGAACACTTTTGGAAATTCTGATACTATCGGAATATCGGCCACTGTTCTCTTTTCTTTCTTCGCATCAATCACATACGCAATAAATGAATCACAACCCTTTGCCATCGACTTTTTCGCTTTCATCATGGTTATCAACGAAAAATTATACCCGCCCCGCTCCCCTCGGGCCACAACACGGGTTCCATCGGTCGAACGAAAGGTAATCATTTTCCTATCACACTTAATATTAGCCCTAAGCGAGCTCAGCCAATCCATTCCTAATACTACATCAAAGCTAGGAATAGGTAACACTAAACAAGTCACCGGGAAAGACTTCCCTTCAATCTCTATACAAACCCCAGACACATATGTTGTGACGGGTGTGATCTTACCATCGGCTACTTCTACACTAACCGGCTTGGGTAACACAGTAACTGGTAGTTTCAACTTAGCACAGAAATCTAGGGACATAAAACACCTATTGGCACCATAATCAAACAATACGCGAGCAGGTATTGAGTTGATTAGAAACATACCGGTGATCACTTCGTCGGTTGCCACAGCATTCTCAACCGACATCTGAAAAGCTCTAGCCTCTACTGTTGGATGGTTCTTCCTCTTCTGACCACTTGAGGCAGTTGACCCTACGGCTGATGCCGAACGCGCCCCTGACCCTGCCCCGGAACTACCACTCTTCGACGGACAACTAACCGCACGATGCCCTGGTTTGTGACAACTCCAACACACACTATTCGGATACGGACATGCTGAAGACTCATGCCCAACAACACCACACTTTAAACATATTCTTGTAGCCTCAGAACATTGCCTACTGTGAGAAGATCAACACGTGTGACACCAATTCCCTTTACCTGATCCAGACCCAGAACTACTCTGGCCACTTTTACCCTTCGATTTAAACCCACTAGACTTCTTGGATTTAGATCCTGATTGACCAGATACTTGCCCACCTTGTTGTAGCACATTGCCAAACATTCTGTTTCTGGCGGCCTGAACATCACTTTCTACCATCTTAGCCATCACAACAGCTTGAGACAACGTTGCAGCTGTTCTAACAAAAGTGCGGTAGTCTGGCAAAATGATATTAACAAAATGCTGGATACGAGACGCTTCGTCTGGCATCCATTGTTGTACAAACCTCAGTTTATCCATATACTTTTCTACTACCTCATCGATCGTCATTTGAGGGGTCATCTTCATTTCAAGAAACTCAGTCATGATTCGGTTCATATCAAACGGATTACAATACTGTTCACACACCTTCCTATAAAACTGATCCCACGTGATCACACTCACTTGCTCTTTTGGTATACTGGAAATCAAAGAATCCCACCAAATCATAGCCCTACCTTTCAACAATCGACTAGCATACGTTACTTTCAGCTCAGGTTCATACTGACACGCTTCAAATACCCTTTCAATTTCTCGCAACTAATTGAGAGTTACGGTCGGATCAGTACTTCCAGAAAACTCGGAGGGTTTGCAATCACGGAAGTTCTTATAAGTACATCTTTTGGGTGGTTGCATGTAAGGTTGATGAAACATTTGCATTTGGTATGGGTTCATCATCATGGGATTTTGGTAAGTAAAAGTATTTTGCGGTGGCATATAGTATTGGTTAGGTATTTAATTCTGAAACTGGTTCTGGTGCACATTAGGTATCGTTTGGGATTGCGCGGTTGGGAAACCAGGTGGTGTATCATCATTCCCAGAATGCCTCGCTAATTCAAGCTCATTAATTTTGCCTTCAGTCTCTTTTAGCTTGCTTTCTAACTGAAGGATGTAACTATTCTGATCCTCATCTGACTCAACACCCTCTTCTGGTGCTCTGAATATTCCGGGGTTGGATGGGCCAGTTGTGTTTCTATCAGCCATACCTATGCTACAAAACAGCTCACACAAAAGCTTAGTGGATAACAGTTAGTTCAATCACAACTAACACACGTATATCCTATTTTCACTTAGCCCCCACTCCTACAGACATGTTTGACTTGCCTCAGGGTTCGAGAACAAAATACGCGCACGTACTTGCTGCCAAACCATGCTCTGATACCAACTTGTAACACCTGCCATTTTTTTAAAAAACACAGCGGAAGACTTATTAACAAACACACTATAAGTCACGACATTACATTAATCTGAGTAATTAAGTTTAAGTTTACACAATGGTGTTACGTTATTACAAAACATGATTAAAACAAAAGTCCACATCAGAGTAGGGTTGTCAAACATGTCTTCTGCCACAACACCCATCCCGACTAGCAGTACCTAAACCTGCAAGGGGAGAATATGTGGGGATTAGCGCACCGCTAAGTGAAAGGAATCTATCTAACAGATATAGCTTAAGCCACACACAAGCTATATACTAACAACAACACTTGCTAACTACCAACTAGCATACAATAAGACAATACGAGGATCGGCGGCTTGTACGAGCACATGACTCTCAGTTGATCGGGCCTGAGTCTACCGATAGTCCCTGCTACTCAATTCACAGTATAGTTATCCAGATGCAGGGGGTGCATCGTTCACACTATACTCAACAATCAGTAGCCTATGGACCCAACCTCCTCTAGGCACGGTTGACCTCATACGGACTCTAACCTCTCCTAGGCACGGTCTCGAGTCCCCAGTCTCCCTAGGCCCAACTGGTGCCAATCACACAGTGTACACATAATTCACATACAACATCAGGCATACTATATTAGTATAACATGGAAATTTCTACACTATGCATGGTAAAAGAGTCAACCACAGTAGCATGATATGCTACTTAAACTCTATTCGAAGATAGACCCACTCACCAATTACCAGCAACTGCTCAGTTATTATTTCTTAGCTTCCTCATTGTCCTTATCTCCTAAGAACAGTAAAAACCAAGTTAGAATAGTGTTCCCATCAAGATTAGACACACTGACAGCGAATTATAGCAAATTAGTAACACTTATGCATTTTCAAAATTTACATCCTGAAAATCTTAAAAATACACGGACACCATAACGGCTATATATCAACACTTAGTAAAATTTTCACTGTCTAAGATCATCGGTCGATGGTCCCATCCATCTGTGACAACCCGAAAATTTCCACCCAAATTTAAACTTTATCTTTATATTATTCCGAAACGATAATCAAAGTTTGTTAAGTTAAATCTCAAGAATTTTAAATTGTGTTCATACATTCATTATAACCTCGACCAAATTCCGACAATTCACGAACCGTTATATATAAATAAATATGTATATTTATGTATATATATATTATAACTTGAGAATATTAATAAGGTATTAAACGTATAATACTTTACATGAACGTATTTGTTTCAATATGTTTATCGATGGAATCAGAAGATAATATCAAATGATTGATTTATCAGATACATTGTGATATGATTACGGGTCTATGTTATGAGGTCCACTGTGATTTAAGAAATCTATTCTTTTTGACAACATTCGGAAAATGGTAAAGTGATTTATAAGTAAGAACGTGGAGTGTAAATAACTTAGATGTTGGATATCGACAAGTTAAGTAACTCGATATTTTTTTATTAAGATGATTTCATATGTTTATTTAACCTTTGAACTTTATCCCATGCTTCACCAACAGACTGTAATTTAAAAACTTGAAACCTATTATGAATATATATGATTCTACTTTTCTAAAATATTTTATGATATAACGATTTCCATTATTTTAACCTTTAAACAAAATGATTCTTAAAAATATATTTGGTTTTGGAAAACAAAATTATTATATTTATTTGATTTAGTTTCAAACGTACAAAAACGTTTTCAGTTTAAAAAGAACTTTATTATTAAAACGTATATAACTTTTATAAATATCTAGAACCACTTTTGACAACTCATTACTTAACCAGTATGATAAAGATAACGATATTTATATTTTATTTTATTAAATATATATAACGATTTAAATTAATATTATATATATTTATACGCGTATTATACGTACATAGTTTTATACTTTTTACTATACTTAAACTTTACCTTTACTTTATTTTTACTTTACTTTAACTTTAATAATTCATACTTTAATAATTCACTTTAATAATCCATACTTTAATAATTCACTTTAATAATTCATACATTAATAATTCACTATAATAATTCATACTTTAATAATTCACTTTAATAATTCATACATTAATAATTCACTATAATAATTCATACTTTAATAATTCACTTTAATAATTCATACTTTAATAATTCACTTTAATAATTCAAAAATCTATTATAAATAGAATTCAATAGGTTTCATTATTTTATAGAAACTTGAAAATATTTTTCTCTAAACTCTCTCAATCGATTTACATATATATATATATATTTACTCTGTATTATTTCAAGATATTATTAGTATACATAAAATATTACGTCGGAGTGCTGTCCGAGTGATTTCGAAATTGTTTTTCGAGTGGGATTGGATTAAGGAAATTATGGGTTATAGCTATGGAGGTGATTGGGTATGGTTCATGGGTATGCTCGTGAGGTCAATATAGTGTTTATCATCTCCGTTGCGTCTACGTACCTTTCCTGCAATATTGAATCTCAATATTGATACGTGAGTACTCATAATTTAACTTTTACATACTAATAGTGTATCCCTGACTAGTGCTCGAGTATTTAGGATTATGCATGCTTGTACTTTTGATATTGCCCTTAGACAGGTTAGGTTGAATCTTGAATTAGTTACACTTGCGGTTGAGATAAGGTATAAGATATGCATGTCCTTGGAAAGCTAGCGAAAAATTAAGAACTTTTCCTTTAGATATCGAATGGTTTCGATGAACGGATTAGAAGTTATAATCAATTGAATTTTCGATATTTTTATTAAAAATGATTATTATTATTATCGTCGTTCTAGTTTTATCTTATTATTATCATTATTATTATCTTTATCAATAAAAGGGATTTATCATTAAAAATTGTTATTTTTATTATTATTACTATCGTTATTATCATTAAAGTTATAATTAGTATTATTATTATTATTATTATCTAATTATTATTATTATTATTATTATTATTATTATTATTATCATTATTATTATTATCATTATTAATATATATCATTATTTAAAAATGGTTATTGTTATTATTATTATTATATTATCATTATCGTTAATAATGTCATAGTAATTATCATTATTAGTATTATTGTAATTAAAACTAATATTAGTAACACCTAATTATTTTGATTACTATTATTATCATTATTATGAACACGATATAAAAGACAATTAAAAGCTATTAAACGAAACGATTAGGAAATAATGAGTAAGAGTATCATGATGAAATTAAAATATTATAAGATATTGATTTAGATAAAATTATCGTTCTTATTATTTTTATCATTACTATTATTATTAAAAGTATCGTTAGTATTAAAACTATCATTTTAACAAAAATTATCATTTTAACAAAAATTATCATTTTCATAGAAATGTCATTGTTACTATAAAATATCATTTTTATTATCATTTTAAATAGAATTATTATTTTAAAGATAATATTATAAATTATAGTAAATATTAAAGTTATCATAATTAGAATTATCGTTTTATCATAATATCATCTTAATAATTAAAATATTGATATTTTTATAATAATAATTATTATTACAAAATAATATAACTTTTACTTACTAACATTATAGATATTATTTTATCAAATAAATATGTAATACAAACATATTTTACTACGTGTAATAAATTACTTTAATAATACCTATCATATTATCTTTATGATATTAAATGAACCTTATAAATTTTATTACTTAATATATACAAAAGTATATTTTATTATATAAATTTTAATATAAAATTTTATTTATTAATAAATGAATTATATTATTTACTCTAATAAATCTTTTAAAAATATTTAAAAATATAAAACGACGATATTTAAACTATATATTAATCATGTATAGATTTTTGGAAATTATTTTGAGTCAAATTTACTTTTGTTGACTTTTGCATATTAGTCTCGAGCATTAGGATTGTGGTACACTATGACTTGACCTAATTTGTTAATCAAATATTGACCAACACATAAATATATATAATTAATTTAGGTTCGTGAATCCGAGGCCAACCTTGCACTTGTTCAATGACGTTATATGTATTTTTACTACGAAATACAGTATGGTGAGTTTCATTTGCCTTTTTACCCTTTATATTTTTGGGACTGATAATACATGCGCTTTTATAAATGTTTGACGAAATAGTCACAAGTAATTGAAACTACATTCTATGGTTGAATTATCGAAATCGAATATGCCCCTTTTTATTAAAGTCTGGTAATCTAAGAATTAGGGAACATACACCCTAATTGACGCGAATCCTAAAGATAGATCTATTGGGCCTAACAAACCCCATCCAAAGTACCGGATGCTTTAGTACTTCGAAATTTATATCATGTCCGAAGGAGGATCCCGGAATGATAGGGGATATTCTTATATGTATCTAGTTAATGTCGGTTACCAGGTGTTCACCATATGAATGATTATTTTTGTCTCTATGCATGGGACGTATATTTATGAGAACTGGAAATGAAATTCTTGTGGTCTATTAAAATGATGGAAATAAATGATTATGATAAACTAATGAACTCACCAATCTTTTGGTTGACACTTTAAAGCATGTTTATTCTCAGGTGTTAAAGAAATCTTCCGCTGTGCATTTGCTCATTTTAAAGATATTACTTGGAGTCTTTCATAGCATATTTCGAAGAACGATGTATTCGAGTCATTGAGTTCATCAAAGATTATTATTAAATCAATTTATAGTTGGATAGTAGATATTATGAAATGGTATGCATGTCTGTCAATTTTCGATGTAAAGAAAGTTTGTATTTTAAAAACAAATGCAATGTTTGTAAAATGTATCATATAGAGTTCAAATATCTCGCGATGTAATCAACTATTGTGAATCGTTTATAATGTATATGAACGGGTCCTTTCAGTTGGTATCAGAGCGGTGGTCTTAGCGAACCAGGTCTGCATTAGTGTGTCTAACTGATAAGTCGTTAGGATGCATTAGTGAGTCTGGACTTCGACCGTGTCTGCATGTCAAAAGTTTTGCTTATCATTTCTAGTCGGAAATCATCTGCTTATCATCCATAGGAAATTACCTGCTTATCATTATTAGTCTAGACACGTCTTGCTACATTAATTGCATGAGTAGTGTATAGACAAAATTCATATCTTAGCGTATCTGCTAAATCATATCTTATCGTATCTGTTACTTTAAAGTTTGTCTGACATATCCTGCAAATTCCTTCGTAATCTATGAAATCTTTTGATCTCTATATATAGATATCCAATGTAAATAGAATACCACCCGATAGCCGAAAAATCATTTTATATCGAAAAATCCTTTATCCAATCGTACGAAATGGAATTTGTCATCAGTTCAAGTCACTCGAATTCCGAAATGGAATCTCACTCAAGCTCCGGAAGCAGTGTGACCGGAATGGATCAACCAATCAGTCATCACCTATTCTGGATGAAATGGGGATGGGTTCGTAGCCTCCTTAATCATTGAAAACAAGAAGAAGGCGATCCTTTCCATCCACCACATTGCCCTCTTGGCGAAGAACCTGAAGCACTTACCGGCGAACCTGTTCGAGACACCGTTTTCTCTCTCATTTCCAGGGTATCTCGTCACGATTATATACTACATCAAATTCTAGATTTTATTTATCCGCTCGTTCCTACCGACAATCATCCTGGAATAATAGAAGAAGTCAACGAACTTCGCGCTCGGGTAGTGGCTTTGGAGAATATGGTGCAGAGATTACAAACACCAGTAGCAGCACCAGCAGCATAACCAGTACCACCATCATCAACGCCAACAGTACCATTATCACCTCCAACCACAACCGCGTTGTAAACCTCAACTTCACAATCTGTCCCACGAGCATCAACGTCATACGCACCATAGATACCAAAGAGTACCAACAACAATAACTGACGAAGTATTATTTCATAACTTCATTGGAGAAACATTCCGCGGCGATGATATAATCTCTAAAGTCTTAGAGATTATCTAATCTAGCCCTAACCATAAATTAGTTAAGCGAACCAAAATAGAAGGAAGAGTAGAACCCCTGACAAAAATGGTGTGTGATTAACAAGTTAAACTTGTTTTACTAACAGCATCAACAATACCGTCAACGTCACCAGCATCGTCAGTACAGTCAACATCAGAATCAACAACACCTATAACATCACAAACTCCGTCAGTTCAAGAATCACTATGGACATCATTACGAATCAATAACGTGTATATTGTATCAACGAGTTATGAAGAATTAACTTATTCCCTCTGAAGAAATTATATGTATATTATATATATATATATATATATATATATATATATATATATATATATATATATATATATATATATATATATATATATATATATATATATATATATATATATATATATATATGAAATAAATCTTTTCATGCTACGCTATTGTGTGTGAATCTTAACTACTCGGTTAATTCATATTACAAATATGCAATAATGTACGTCCTTTGGCCGCAACTTAACCAGCGTTAACTACAATCTCTATCGCAATTCAACAAATTCCAATTCATAATAAATCAAGTATATATTTGATTTTACACTTTCATCATCGATGTACCCGAAACTTTTCAGATAACATCATTCGTACTTTGCAAAATTCACAAGAATTCCACGAACCGAACATCATACATCAACAAATAACGAAGTATTGATTCATAATTTCAATGTCATTAAAGAAATACTGCGTAAAAGTTATGTACTTTTTAAAGCCTTTAGAGATTATTCAATTCTAGTTTCAACCGTAAATCAAATGAGTTTAATTTAACATTAACTCATTAAATCTATGTTACATCTGAAGAAAATATACATATATATATTTTCATAAACACTGTAATAAAATTCTTTTGTACAAAATATTAATTGTGAATTTTTTTAACGGGTAGGTAATACCCGAGAGATATATAAATTCACAAATAATATGTTACATTCTTCGAATCTGATTCAGCAAATCATCCATTATACTCCCTACTTTCACAACAATATACATTCTTTTATAGAAATCAAAACAACCATACTCATTCAAAATTTAATTAAATATTCTGATTTTGAAATCTCAAAATTCAACTCGAGATATGACCAAAATCATCACTCTTAGATCCTTACATCTTTCACAAGCTATATTTTGACTTCAAAACTGTGTTAGAACATCAAATGTATGTTAACTATTACAATCTGTGTTCAAACCCTTCGAAAATTTCTGAAGACACTTCGAATAATGAGCAATCGAGATGATGATCCAACCACATGTTACCCACAGTTATGTTCCCGAAAAACTCTTGAAACCAAAGTAAAAGTTTAAACAACGTATTCGCGTCAGATTCTTTGGCATTTATTAGCAAAAATAACTTTGCGACTCCTATTCAAAGTAGCCAGTTTTGTCATAGCTCCAGCAAGTCAACTTCGACTTTTCAGTCAGACTAACCTTATTATAACCTTGAGATATACACCATCGTTTCCAGGGAACCTTTTACATTCCACCACATTATTAGCAGATGTACCAACAACTTCATTACCCTTTGACTTTAGCCTCTCCAAAAAGTCATTATAATTATTTATTGAAACCCCATCATTTACTCATTCGCATCTTGTAATGAGAATTACCATACGAATCATTGGGAATTAGCAATCAGTATTTTGAAATCTCGCAGCATGTCTACGCCAACAGTTATATGTGTATATATAACGTCTATCTTCTGGACTTAATTTGAATGTGAAGTTTCTGAAAAACACTCCGAACTACGAATTGGTTCTCCGAAAATGGAAAAAATACTGATGAAGCAGCAAAAACTATAAACGACTTTAAACGGTAAAAACTGGATGATAATGACGAAGTGTGCTGGCAAAGCGCAGAAAAAGAGAAGTTTTGGAACTGAAAAACAGATTGAGCAAAGTAGGAAGGAGGCTGTGGACAAATTACAAAGACTGAACCTGACTTCAAAGGATCCAAATGATTCAGTACCTACTGAAGTCATTAACGAATACCTTGCTCCTGACTCTAAACCCCTGCGGACAATATTCTTCATCATCCTCTGATATTAGAAATTCTAAAATATCATCATATATTTCATTATAAATATCCTCCATATTTCTGAAGATATTTTCTTAATTTTTCTTATTTGAAATCATTTACCTCTTCGCGCTATCTGTATTACATCATAAAAGAAACTATTTTAGTTTCTAAATTCTGAAACATTCAAGTTTAAAATAGGAATATTTTAAAGTAGTGTTGGGAACTGAAGCATGAATTAGTATAATATAATGACACTTGATCAACGTGATTATATTACCGTAATTCATGCTGAGTTTCTAAATGGAACGTGATGATTCACAAATCATAACATAATCATGTGCCATGTTATACGACTCTTGTATTCTATTTTACCTCTAAAATATCAAGAAAATATTTCTTAATGATTCGGCTTTTTCTGAGGTATTCTGGTAATTTAACAAGTCAAGATCTTTCCATTACAATTTTTTTCCTAGAACATTAACAATGTTCATTCCAAAATTCATATCTGTGAATTCTGGACCATTACAAGCGGTGCTTAATCGCAAGAAGAAGAAACGAAAGGACAAAACTCCGAAATAGAAATTGGGGTATAAATTGCAGCAAATAAAAGAGAGCATTAACTGTGAATGATAATGATTATAGAAGACAGAAGCAGAGACTTTGAAATATAAGGGAACATATAAAGCCCAACGATAAACCAGAAATTATAAACCATATATATCGATGCATATAGCAATATAAAGATACGGGAGAACTAGAAACATTATAAACCCAAGAGTATAGTAGAAGTAAATAGATTCTTCCGGCGGTAGATGAAAAAGAAGAATGACTGATATGAAAGTTAGAAGTATATCTAGAATCAGAACTGGGTGGAGCATATTGATGAATACTTTAAAATATGAGTTGAGGGGAAAAGAATAGAAGGTGATGAAACATGACTAGGAACTTAGAAATCAATAGATTTAACTCACACAATGGCAGAATAAGTGAATCAAACCCTCTAGTGAATAGGTTAAGCTTTTTGGGATTAATTAATTCATACCACAACTAAATAAAGTGTGATTAGATCAACACCTAGAGTTATTATTCACCACCTGGGTGATTTGGGTTGAGAGAGAATCGGAGGAGATCACCAGATCTGAGTGTGTGTAACAAATGAGAGGCTTAACCTAAAATGAAGAACATAAGACTTTATATACCCCTGCTGTTGACTCACCCGTACGATTCATCCATCACACATACGAGTTGGATTCATCAGTCGTACGGGTGATCACTCACTCGTGTCTTCTCATTTAGGTTGTAATTGTGACTTAGCTCAGCATCAACCGTGCGTATGAGCCTGTCAGCCGTACGAGTGAGGCTTCACTCAGACTTTTGACTAAGTCTAACATAGTCAAACATCCAAATCTCGTTCCTGCAGTTCCTGTAACCACATACAAACACGGATAGGATAATAACGAACGATCATGGTGGACTGTAAACTGTTGTACCTGCAATGGACGTGGGTAGATGTCTAGGGACTTGCATAAAATGCATCAACAGAAGGTGTGAGTTGTAAGAAAACGAAGGAGGTGAATTTATAAGAAAATCTCTGACAGAACAATTAAAATGGACGATCGCATTTAAAGCGGATCCTAATTCCCTTTGTTACCGGAGAATCAAATCTTATTACAAAGATTTTCTTCAAATCCCTTGAAATCTGGAAATCAATCATATCTACGTCAAATGATAAGATGAATCTACACTTACTCATTTCACTCTTCTATGTTAGCTTCATTCGTACTCTTCATATAAATGGATTGTTTATCCAAATTATTCGCTGATGATAAAACTCTAATTTTCAGCCTGTATGCATCATGAAAACATACTTATTATCATTCACGACCTTTTCACTCAAATTTCGGGATGAAATTTCTTTAACGGGTAGGTATTGTGACAACCCGAAAATTTCCAACCAAATTTAAACTTTATCTTTATATTATTCCGACACGATAAGCAAAGTTTGTTAAGTTAAATCTCAAGAATTTTAAATTGTGTTCATACATTCATTATAACCTCGACCAAATTCCAACGATTCACGAACCGTTATATATAAATAAATATGTATATATATGTATATATATATTATAACTTGAGAATATTAATAAAGTATTAAACGTATAATACTTTACATGAACGTATTTGTTTCAATATGTTTATCGATGGAATTAGAAGATAATATCAAATGATTGATTTATCAGATACATTGTGATATAATTACGGGTCTATGTTATGAGGTCCACTGTGATTTAAGAAATCTATTCTTTTTGACAACATTCGAAAAATGGTAAAGTGATTTATAAGTAAGAACGTGGAGTGTAAATAACTTAGATGTTGGATATCGACAAGTTAAGTAACTCGACATTTTTTTATTAAGATGATTTCATACGTTTATTTAACCTTTGAACAATATCCCATGCTTCACCAACAGACTGTAATTTAAAAACTTGAAACCTATTATGAATATATATGATTCTACTTTTCTAAAACGTTTTATGATATAACGATTCCCATTATTTTAACCTTTAAACAAAATGATTCTTAAAAATATATTTGGTTTTGGAAAACAAAATTATTATATTTATTTGATTTAGTTTCAAACGTACAAAAACGTTTTCAGTTTAAAAAGAACTTTATTATTAAAACGTATATAACTTTTATAAATATCTAGAACCACTTTTGACAACTCATTACTTAACCAGTATGATAAAGATAACGATATTTATATTTTATTTTATTAAATATAAATAACGATTTAAATTAATATTATATATATTTATACGCGTATTATACGTACATAGGTTTATATTTTTACTATACTTAAACTTTACCTTTAGTTTATTTTTACTTTACTTTAACTTTAATAATTCACTTTAATAATTCATACTTTAATAATTCACTTTAATAATTCATACTTTAATAATTCACTTTAATAATTCAAAAATCTATTATAAATAGAATTCAATAGGTTTCATTATTTGATAGAAACTTGAAAATATTTTTCTCTAAACTCTCTCAATCGATTTACATATATATATTTACTCCGTATTATTTCAAGATATTATTAGTATACATAAAATATTACGTCGAAGTGCTGTCCGAGTGATTTCGAAATTGTTTTTCGAGTGGGATTGGATTAAGGAAATTATGGGTTATAGCTATGGAGGTGATTGGATATGGTTCATGGGTATGCTCGTGAGGTCAATATAGTGTTTATCATCTCCGTTGCGTCTACGTACCTTTCCTGCAATATTGAATCTCAATATTGATACGTGAGTACTCATAATTTAACTTTTACATACTAATAGTGTATCCCTGACTAGTGCTCGAGTATTTAGGATTATGCATGCTTGTACTTTTGATATTGCCCTTAGACAGGTTAGGTTGAATCTTGAATTAGTTACACTTGCGGTTGAGATAAGGTATAAGATATGCATGTCCTTGGAAAGCTAGTAAAAAATTAAGAACTTTTCCTTTAGATATCGAATGGTTTCGATGAACGGATTAGAAGTTATAATCAATTGAATTTTCGATATTTTTATTAAAAATGATTATTATTATTATCATCGTTTTTATCGTCGTTCTAGTTTTATCTTATTATTATCATTATTATTATCTTTATCAATAAAAGGGATTTATCATTAAAAATTGTTATTTTTATTATTATTACTATCGTTATTATCATTAAAGTTATAATTAGTATTATTATTATTATCTAATTATTATTATTATTATTATTATTATTATTATTATCATTATTATTATTATCATTATTAATATATATATCATTATTTAAAAATGGTTATTGTTATTATTATTATTATATTATCATTATCGTTAATAATGTCATAGTAATTATCATTATTAGTATTATTGTAATTAAAACTAATATTAGTAACACCTAATTATTTTGATTACTATTATTATCATTATTATGAACACGATATAAAAGATGATTAAAAGCTATTAAACGAAACGATTAGGAAATAATGAGTAAGAGTATCATGATGAAATTAAAATATTATAAGATATTGATTTAGATAAAATTATCGTTCTTATTATTTTTATCATTACTATTATTATTAAAAGTATCGTTAGTATTAAAACTATCATTTTAACAAAAATTATCATTTTAACAAAAATTATCATTTTAACAAAAATTATCATTTTCATAGAAATGTCCTTGTTACTATAAAATATCATTTTTATTATCATTTTAAATAGAATTATTATTTTAAAGATAATATTAAAAATTATCGTAAATATTAAAGTTATCATAATTAGAATTATCGTTTTATCATAATATCATCTTAATAATTATAAATATTGATATTTTTATAATAATAATTATTATTACAAAATAATACAACTTTTACTTACTAACATTATAGATATTATTTTATCAAATAAATATGTAATACAAACATATTTTACTACTTGTAATAAATTACTTTAATAATACCTATCATATTATCTTTATGATATTAAATGAACCCTATAAATTTTATTACTTAATATATATAAAAGTATATTTTATTATATAAATTTTAATATAAAATTTTATTTATTAATAAATGAATTATATTATTTACTCTAATAAATCTTTTAAAAATATTTAAAAATATAAAACGACGATATTTAAACTATATATTAATCATGTATAGATTTTTGGAAATTATTTTGAGTTAAATTTACTTTTGTTGACTTTTGCATATTAGTATCGAGCATTAGGATTGTGGTACACTATGACTTGACCTAATTTGTTAATCAAATATTGACCAACACATAAATATATATAATTAATTTAGGTTCGTGAATCCGAGGCCAACCTTGCACTTGTTCAATGACGTTATATGTATTTTTACTACGAAATACAGTATGGTGAGTTTCATTTGCCTTTTTACCCTTTATATTTTTGGGACTGAGAATACATGCGCTTTTATAAATGTTTGACGAAATAGACACAAGTAATTGAAACTACATTCTATGGTTGAATTATCGAAATCGAATATGCCCCTTTTTATTAAAGTCTGGTAATCTAAGAATTAGGGAACATACACCCTAATTGACGCGAATCCTAAAGATAGATCTATTGGGCCTAACAAACCCCATCCAATGTACCAGATGCTTTAGTACTTCGAAATTTATATCATGTCCGAAGGAGGATCCCGGAATGATAGGGGATATTCTTATATGTATCTAGTTAATGTCGGTTATCAGGTGTTCACCATATGAATGATTATTTTTGTCTCTATGCATGGGACGTATATTTATGAGAACTGGAAATGAAATTCTTGTGGTCTATTAAAATGATGGAAATAAATGATTATGATAAACTAATGAACTCACCAACCTTTTGGTTGACACTTTAAAGCATGTTTATTCTCAGGTGTTAAAGAAATCTTCCGCTGTGCATTTGCTCATTTTAAAGATATTACTTGAAGTCTTTCATAGCATATTTCGAAGAACGTTGCATTCGAGTCATTGAGTTCATCAAAGATTATTATTAAATCAATTTATAGTTGGATAATGGATATTATGAAATGGTATGCATGTCTGTCAATTTTCGATGTAAAGAAAGTTTGTATTTTAAAAACAAATGCAATGTTTGTAAAATGTATCATATAGAGGTCAAATATCTCGCGATGTAATCAACTATTGTGAATCATTTATAATGTATATCAACGGGTCCTTTCACCATCGGCCGATCGTCAACACACCATCGGTCGATGATCCCCCCAATCGGCCGATCGTCAAAATTACATCAGATGGTCAGAAATCATACACCATCGGTCGATGGTCTTGTCTACCGGCCGATCGTCCCTCACCATCGGTCGATGGTCGTGTCCACCGGCCGATCATCCCTCACCATCGGTCGATGGTCAAAGACCACCGGCCGAAGGTAGTTCATCAGCTGTAACAGTAGCAAAGTAACGTGTTTCAACCCAAAATCACCAAATCTTGACCTATGACTCGTTTAAGACCCCAAAACCAAACACATGTTTTACACTAAACATTTAGAAACATAAACCCACAACTTTTATGCTCAAACAACATTAATTTAAGTACTTTTGACCCAAAAATCACTTTTAACAAAACTCACCTTCAAACTCAATTTACACACTGATTTGGACATGAAATTTGACAAATCTTACCTTGATAGACTCACAACAACACAAGGAATCAGTTTCTTGACTCAATTTAAGAACCAAATCGAGATTGAGTGATTAGGGTTTTTGAAGAGGTGAAAGTTAGGTACGGGAGTGATTAAGTGAATTTTCTGGAAACATCAAAAATGAGCTGGTCAAGGCTTTTATATTTGTGTTAAAACACAATACCCCATCACACACGAGTATTTACCAGTTATCTGAAATCTTTCGCACACGATTAGGTAACCCCAACGAGGTCCAATTAAAATAAACAAACTTGTTCTGGGACCCTTGTCACAAACTGGTCACAACACAAATATAATAAAACACTAATAAAATAATTAAAATAAAAGCACTTAAAACTTAAGCACAAACCCTAAGGGTAAAATAGACAACTTACAACTAGCCCGGGTTTCAGTCTGTTACATTAGCCACGACATGAGCATCAAACACTTGGGGATTTGAGAGCCAATTTAGCCAATCTAAGCTACCTTTGTTCCACCGATTTGTGATCCACTTGAAGGTTTTTATTTGAATTTTCGACACGATTTTTGGAGTACTAAGCTTTGTTTTCCCGAAAACAATGTCATTTCAGTTTTTCCAAATATAGTAGTAAGTTACCCAAATAGAAGCTTGCCAGGAAAGCGAGCCGAAGGTTAAGGATAGGCTTGGGTTGTTTGCTATGACTAAGTCCGAGGTGTTTGAGAATAGTATGTTGTCGAAAGACCACCATTTGTGAATTCTGGACTAAATATCTTTCGCAACTTTGCATTTTAAGAGAAGATGATCGATCGTTTCAATGTATTCATCGCAAACTGGACATCTAAGTGAGTGTAAATCGATGCCTCGGGTGTCTAATTCAGATCTAACAGGGATTTTGTTTAAGTTCACACGCCACATGTGGATTCCAATTTTTTAGGGGATCAAGTGATTGAGGGGTGTTGGTTTATATGGAGAATTACCTGGGGAGGAGGACTCGATTAAGATCGACATGAGTGAGTGATCGGTTCATAAATACCGATCGTATTTGATATTAAGAGATGGATTTTACGCGTGCATTTGAAGTTTAAAAAGTCATTTTATAAGGTTTTCATAATGGGCAACAAGTTAAGACGAAACGCGAAAACGAGGGTTAAAACGAGAAAACGATGCGAAAAATGGAACCCAGCCACAAATTATGCTCACCAGGCGCAAATTACGCCCGTGCACCAATTCCAGGCGCCACCTTATGCCCGAATTCCACCTGAAGAGTTTGTGACCCCAGGCCAGGAGCCTCCTTGCGCCCACCAGCCACAATTTGTTGCTGGGTAAAATTTGTTCGGTGTCGAAGGGCCGGTCAAAAATAGCCTGATTACTCTACTTTAGATAGGGTAAGCAGGATTCGTTCCACGAGAAGTTATGGTTAACTAGCAAGCAGTTTCAAGATTGGTTTGTTTGTGATTAACTAAAATTAACTAAAGTAAAGACTAGATTAACAATTACTAAGCAAATGTAAACTTTGAGTATTTAAGAGCATAAACAATGAACTAAATGAAAAGGTTGTAATCAATTGGATGGAAGCCTTTATTCCTTTACAATCCCAATTATGCATGCACTAGTTCAACAAATCCTTATGCTATCAAATTATCAACTAAACCTCATAGACAACACTTTTTCGGTTTTCTAATTTATGATTATCTTGGGTACAAGTAATACAACTTAAACACATTGTCTTTATCCCTATACTAAATTATAACTAGGTTGGATTAAGCACAAGATGTTAACTAACAATCACTTGTCTTGCAACAATCAATAACTTTCAAACTTGCATTAATTGATAACTCAAAAGATTCAATGAAGTTATAAACCAAAAGACATAAGGATTACAAAATCAAGAATCACATAAATAAATGAAGAACTAAGCATACAATAATTGTTCATGCAAGGAATAAAGTAAAAGACACTAGCCAAGCATGTTGGTCATGATAATCATAGTTGCTTCATGAAGTTGCATGATGAACACTCCTTGAATCCTAGCTTGAATCTTTGCTTGATGATGATTGATGATGATTGGTGGTGTGTTTTTGTGTGTTTTATGCTCTCAAAACTTATGGAAAAGGTGTGGAATTCGTAGCCTAGGGTTTACCTTATATAGGGGTGAAGTAGGGTATTCCCCAAGCATGAAATCCCTCAAATTCGGCCTCAAATTCTATCCAAAAATAGCTCCAGCCGTAAATTATGCTCACCGGGCGCAAATTATGCCCGGGGTGCCAATTCCATGAAATGTACCGTTCTTATTGATTAAAAACGTTCCATATTAATTGATTTCGTTGCGAGGTTTTGACCTCTATATGAGACGTTTTTCAAAGACTGCATTCATTTTTAAAAACAAACCATAACCTTTATTTCATAAATAAAGGTTTAAAAAGCTTTACGTAGATTATCAAATAATGATAATCTAAAATATCCTGTTTACACACGACCATTACATAATGGTTTACAATACAAATATGTTACATCGAAATCAGTTTCTTGAATGCAGTTTTTACACAATATCATACAAACATGGACTCCAAATCTTATCCTTATTTTAGTATGCAACAGCGGAAGCTCTTAGTATTCATCTGAGAATAAACATGCTTTAAACGTCAACAAAAATGTTGGTGAGTTATAGGTTTAACTATATATATCAAATCGTAACAATAGACTACAAGATTTCATATTTCAATACACATCCCATACATAGAGATAAAAATCATTCATATGGTGAACACCTAGTAACCGACATTAACAAGATGCATATATAAGAATATCCCCATCATTCCGGGACACCCTTCGGATATGATATAAATTTCGAAGTACTAAAGCATCCGGTACTTTGGATGGGGTTTGTTAGGCCCAATAGATCTATCTTTAGAATTCGCGTCAATTAGGGCGTCTGTTCCCTAATTCTTAGATTACCAGACTTAATAAAAAGGGGCATATTCGATTTCGATAATTCAACCATAGAATGTAGTTTCACGTACTTGTGTCTATTTTGTAAATCATTTATAAAACCTGCATGTATTCTCATCCCAAAAATATTAGATTTTAAAAGTGGGACTATAACTCACTTTCACAGATTTTTACTTCATCGGGAAGTAAGACTTGGCCACTGGTTGATTCACGAACCTATAACAATATATACATATATATCAAAGTATGTTCAAAATATATTTACAAAACTTTTAATATATTTTGATGTTTTAAGTTTATTAAGTCAGCTGTCCTCGTTAGTAACCTACAACTAGTTGTCCACAGTTAGATGTACAAAAATAAATCGATAAATATTATCTTGAATCAATCCACGACCCAGTGTATACGTATCTCAGTATTGATCACAACTCAAACTATATATATTTTGGAATCAACCTCAACCCTGTATAGCTAACTCCAACATTCACATATAGAGTGTCTATGGTTGTTCCGAAATATATATAGATGTGTCGACATGATAGGTCGAAACATTGTATACGTGTCTATGGTATCTCAAGATTACATAATATACAATACAAGTTGATTAAGTTATGGTTGGAATAGATTTGTTACCAATTTTCACGTAGCTAAAATGAGAAAAATTATCCAATCTTGTTTTACCCATAACTTCTTCATTTTAAATCCGTTTTGAGTGAATCAAATTGCTATGGTTTCATATTGAACTCTATTTTATGAATCTAAACAGAAAAATTATAGGTTTATAGTCGGAAAAATAAGTTACAAGTCGTTTTTGTAAAGGTAGTCATTTCAGTCGAAAGAACGACGTCTAGATGACCATTTTAGAAAACATACTTCTACTTTGAGTTTAACCATAATTTTTAGATATAGTTTCATGTTCATAATAAAAATCATTTTCTCAGAATAACAACTTTTAAATCAAAGTTTATCATAGTTTTTAATTAAATAACCCAGAACAGCCCGCGGTGTTACTACGACGGCGTAAATCCGGTTTTACGGTGTTTTTCGTGTTTCCAGGTTTTAAATCATTAAGTTAGCATATAATATAGATATAGAACATGTGTTTAGTTGATTTTAAAAGTCAAGTTAGAAGGATTAACTTTTGTTTGCGAACAAGTTTAGAATTAACTAAACTATGTTCTAGTGATTACAAGTTTAAACCTTCGAATAAGATAGCTTTATATGTATGAATCGAATGATGTTATGAACATCATTACTACCTTAAGTTCCTTGGATAAACCTACTGGAAAATAGAAAAATGGATCTAGCTTCAACGGATCCTTGGATGGCTCGAAGTTCTTGAAGCAGAATCATGACACGAAAACAAGTTCAAGTAAGATCATCACTTGAAATAAGATTGTTATAGTTATAGAAATTGAACCAAAGTTTGAATATGATTATTACCTTATATTAGAATGATAACCTACTGTAAGAAACAAAGATTTCTTGAGGTTGGATGATCACCTTACAAGATTGGAAGTGAGCTAGCAAACTTGAAAGTATTCTTGATTTTATGTAACTAGAACTTGTAGAATATATGAAGAACACTTAGAACTTGAAGATAGAACTTGAGAGAGATCAATTAGATGAAGAAAATTGAAGAATGAAAGTGTTTGTAGGTGTTTTTGGTCGTTGGTGTATGGATTAGATATAAAGGATATGTAATTTTGTTTTCATGTAAATAAGTCATGAATGATTACTCATATTTTTGTAATTTTATGAGATATTTCATGCTAGTTGCCAAATGATGGTTCCCACATGTGTTAGGTGACTCACATGGGCTGCTAAGAGCTGATCATTGGAGTGTATATACCAATAGTACATACATCTAAAAGCTGTGTATTGTACGAGTACGAATACGGGTGCATACGAGTAGAATTGTTGATGAAACTGAACGAGGATATAATTGTAAGAATTTTTGTTAAGTAGAAGTATTTTGATAAGTGTATTTAAGCCTTTCAAAAGTGTATAAATACATATTAAAACACTACATGTATATACATTTTAACTGAGTCGTTAAGTCATCGTTAGTCGTTACATGTAAGTGTTGTTTTGAAACCTTTAGGTTAACGATCTTGTTAAATGTTGTTAACCCAATGTTTATAATATCAAATGAGATTTTAAATTATTATATTATCATGATATTATCATGTATGAATATCTCTTAATATGATATATATACATTAAATGTCTTTACAACGATAATCGTTACACATATGTCTCGTTTAAAAATCATTAAGTTAGTAGTCTTGTTTTTACATATGTAGTTCATTGTTAATATACTTAATGATATGTTTACTTATCATAGTATCATGTTAACTATATATATATATATCCATATATATGTCATCATATAGTTTTTACAAGTTTTAACGTTCGTGAATCACCGGTCAACTTGGGTGGTCAATTGTCTATATGAAACATATTTTAATTAATCAAGTCTTAACAAGTTTGATTGCTTAGCATGTTAGAAACATTTAATCATGTAAATATCAATCTCAATTAATATATATAAACATGGAAAAGTTCGGGTCACTACAGTACCTACCCGTTAAATAAATTTCGTCCCGAAATTTTAAGCTGTTGAAGGTGTTGACGAATCTTCTGGAAATAGATGCGGGTGTTTCTTCTTCATCTGATCTTCATGCTCCCAGGTAAACTTGGGTCCTCTACGAGCATTCCATCGAACCTTAACAATCGGTATCTTGTTTTGTTTAAGTCTCTTAACCTCACAATCCATTATTTCGACGGGTTCTTCAATGAATTGAAGTTTTTCATTGATTTGGATTTCGTCCAACGGAATAGTGAGATCTTCTTTAGCAAAACATTTCTTCAAATTTGAGACGTGGAAAGTGTTATGTACAGCCGCGAGTTGTTGAGGTAGCTCCAGTTGGTAAGCTACTGGTCCGACACGATCTATAATCTTGAATGGTCCAATGTACCTTGGATTTAGTTTCCCCTGTTTACCAAATCGAACAATGACTTTCCAAGGTGAAACCTTAAGCATGGCCATTTCTCCAATTTCAAACTCTATATCTTTTTTTTTACTGTCCGCGTAGCTTTTTTGTCGACTCTGGGCGGTTTTCAATCTTTGTTGAATTTGGATGATTTTCTCGGTAGTTTCTTGTATTATCTCCGGACCCGTAATCTATCTATCCCCCACTCCAGTCCTTGGCAATTTAGTGATGAAATCTATGGTAATGTTTTCCCATTTCCATTCTGGGATTTCGGGTTGTTGAAGTAGACCTGATGGTTTCTGATGCTCAGCTTTGACCTTAGAACACGTCAAACATTCTCCTACGTATTTAGCAACATCGGATTTCATACCCGGCCATCAAAAATGTTTCTTGAGATCCTTGTACATCTTCCCCGTTCCAGGATGTATTGAGTATCTGGTTTTATGAGCTTCTCTAAGTACCATTTCTCTCATATCTCCAAATTTTGGTACCCAAATCCTTTCAGCCCTATACCGGGTTCCGTCTTCCCGAATATTAAGATGCTTCTCCGATCTTTTGGGTATTTCATCCTTTAAATTTCCCTTTTTTAAAACTCCTTGTTGCGCCTCATTTATTTGAGTAGTAAGGTTATTATGAATCATTATATTCATAGATTTTACTCGAATGGGTTCTCTGTCCTTCCTGCTCAAGGCATCGGCTACCACATTTGCCTTCCCAGGGTGGTAACAAATCTCAAAGTCGTAATCATTCAATAATTCAATCCACCTACGCTGCCTCATATTCAGTTGTTTCTGATTAAATATGTGTTGAGACTTTTGTGGTCGGTATATATAATACTTTTGACCCCATATAAGTAGTGCCTCCAAGTCTTTAATGCAAAAACAACCGCGCCTAATTCCAAATCATGCATCGTATAATTTTGTTCGTGAATCTTCAATTGTCTAGACGCATAAGCAATCACCTTCATTCGTTGCATTAATACACAACCGAGACCTTGCTTTGATGCGTCACAATAAATCACAAAATCATCATTCCCTTCAGGCAATGACAATATAGGTGCCGTAGTTAGCTTTTTCTTCAATAACTGAAACGCTTTCTCTTGTTCATCATTCCATTCAAATTTCTTCCCTTTATGCGTTAATGCAGTCAAGGGTTTTGCTATTCTGGAAAAGTCTTGGATGAACCTTCTGTAGTAACCAGCTAGTCCTAAAAACTGGCGTATGTGTTTTGGAGTTTTCGGGGTTTCCCACTTTTCAACGGTTTCGATCTTTGCCGGATCCACCTTAATACCTTTTTTGTTCACTATGTGACCGAGGAATTGAACTTCTTCCAACCAAAATTCACACTTTGAAAATTTAGCGTACAATTCTTCCTTCCTTAATACTTCTAACACCTTTCTCAAATGTTCACCGTGTTCTTGGTCATTCTTTGAGTAAATAAGTATGTCATCAATGAAAACAATGACAAACTTGTCAAGGTATGGTCCACACACTCGGTTTATAAGGTCCATGAACACAGCTGGTGCATTAGTTAAACCAAACGGCATGACCATAAACTCGTAATGACCGTAACGTGTTCTGAAAGCAGTCTTTGGAATATCATCTTCTTTCACCCGCATTTGATGATACCCGGAACGTAAGTCAATCTTTGAATAAACAGACGAGCCTTGTAGTTGATCAAATAAGTCGTCGATTCTCGGTAGTGGGTAGCGGTTCTTGATGGTAAGTTTGTTCAACTCTCGGTAGTTGATACACAACCTGAATGTACCATCTTTCTTCTTGACAAACAAAACAGGAGCTCCCCACGGTGATGTGCTTGGTCGAATGAAACCACGCTCTAAAAGTTCTTGTAATTGGCTTTGCAGTTCTTTCATCTCGCTGGGTGCGAGTCTGTAAGGAGCACGAGCTATTGGTGCAGCTCCTAGTACAAGATCTATTTGAAATTCAACAGATCAATGTGGAGGTAGTCCCGGTAATTCTTTCGGAAATACATCGGGAAATTCTTTTGCGACGGGAACATCATTGATGCTCTTTTCTTCAGTTTGTACTTTCTCAACGTGTGCTAGAATAGCATAGCAATCTTTTCTTATTAGTTTTTGTGCCTTCAAATTACTAATAAGATGTAGCTTCATGTTGCCCTTTTCTCCGTACACCATTAAGGGTTCTCCTTCTTCTCGTACAATGAGAATTGCATTTTTATAATATACGATCTCTGCTTTCACCTTCTTCAGCCAGTCCATGCCAACTATTACATCAAAACTCCCTAACTCTACTGGTATCAAATCAATCTTAAATATTTCGCTACCCAGTTTAATTTCTCGATTCCGGCATATATTATCTGCTGAAATTAATTTACCGTTTGCTAATTCGAGTAAAAATTTACTATCCAACGGCGTCAATGGATAACTAAATTTAGCACAAAAATCTCTACTCATATAGCTTCTATCCGCACCCGAATCAAATAAAACGTAAGCAGATTTATTGTCAATAAGAAACGTACCCCTAACAAGCTACGGGTCTTCCTGTGCCTCTGTCGCATTAATATTGAAAACTCTTCTGCGGCCTTGTCCATTCGTGTTCTCCTGGTTCGGGCAATTTCTAATAATGTGGCCTGGTTTTCCACATTTATAACAAACTACATTTGCATAACTTGCTCCGACACTACTTGCTCCGCCATTACTCGTTCCGACACCATTTGTTCCTTTCGTTCTGTTAACCCCTGGTCCGTAGACCTCACACTTCGCCACGCTATGACCATTTCTTTTACACTTGTTGCAAAATTTGGTGCAGAACCCCGAGTGATACTTTTCACACCTTTGGCATAGCTGCTTCTGATTGTTATTGTTGTTGCGGTTGTTATTGTTGTTGGGTTGATTGTTGTAGTTGCTATTGTTGTTGTTGTTGTTGTTGTTGGGCCGTTTGTTGTAGTTGCGATTGATGTTGCGATTGTTGGGATAATTGTTGCGATTATTATTGTAATTGCTGTTGTTGTTATATTGGTGATTCTTATCACCGTTTTCCTCCCACTTTCTTTTGACTTGCTTCACATTGGCCTCTTCAGCCGTCTGTTCTTTAATTCTTTCCTCAATCTGGTTCACTAGTTTGTGAGCCATTCTACATGCCTGTTGTATGGAGGCGGGCTCGTGTGAACTTATATCTTCTTGGATTCTTTCCGGTAATCCTTTCACAAACGCGTCGATCTTCTCTTCCTCATCTTCGAACGCTCCCGGACACAATAGGCACAATTCTGTGAATCGTCTTTCGTACGTGGTAATATCAAATCCTTGGGTTCGTAACCCTCTAAGTTCTGTCTTGAGCTTATTGACCTCGGTTCTGGGACGGTACTTCTCGTTCATCAAGTGCTTGAATGCTGACCACGGTAGTGCGTACGCATCATCTTGTCCCACTTGCTCTAGATAGGTATTCCACCATGTTAACGCAGAACTTGTGAAGGTATGCGTAGCGTACTTCACTTTGTCCTCTTCAGTACACTTACTTATGGCAAACACTGATTCGACCTTCTCGGTCCACCGTTTCAATCCGATCGGTCCTTCGGTTCCATCAAATTCCAAAGGTTTGCAGGCAGTGAATTCTTTGTAGGTGCATCCTACACGATTTCCTGTACTGCTAGATCCAAGGTTATTGTTGGTATTTAGCGCAGCCTGTACTACGGCTATGTTTGAAGCTAGAAAAGTACGGAATTCCTCTTCATTCATATTCACGGTGTGTCGAGTAGTCGGTGCCATTTCCTTCAAAATAGTCAAATGGAACAAGTTAATCATACAGAATATTAAGAGTAGTTAATAGTATTTCGTAGCATAATACGAACTCATTTATAAAAGCTTTTTCTTCATATTAGCATTTTATAAGTTTAAATTCGGGTAGTACCTACCCGTTAAGTTCATACTTAGTAGCTAATATACAATTCAACTACTACAATTCTATATGAAAAATTGATTATAATAATATTTCGCGTTCAAACTTTTACACAATATTTTACAAACTTACAATACCGCTTATTTTACATATAGCATGAAATATAGCACACAATAAATTTGATACAAGATGGTTGTGAAGATAATTCTAGCTAGTACATAAGTCGTTCAGCAAAGGCAATAAAGACACGTAATTCATACGTTCAGAAACAAGTCATGCATTCTGGTTTTACTAGGATTACTTCCCATACTTGGTCTTGTGGAACATAACCGTTATGGCCGTTGATAAGACAGCGTGTTGTAACGTCGTCAAAGGGACGAGGGTTACGTAATGTCCAACAGTCCCGTAACAATCTAAAAACCTCATTTCTTACCCCAATTACCGACTCCGTCACTTGTGAAAACGTTTTGTTTTATAGTTGTAGCCCGATGTTCTTGTTCTCACTTTGGTGAGAAGCGAACATTACTAATCCGTAAGCATAACATGCTTCTTTATGTTGCATGTTAGCCGCTTTTTCTAAATCACGAAGTCCAATATTCGGATATATTGAGTCAAAATAATTTCTTAACCCATTGCGTAAAATAGCATTTGGGTTCCCCGCAATATATGCGTCAAAGTAAACACATCGTAACTTATGGGTTTTCCAATGTGATATCCCCCATCTTTCAAACGAAAGTCTCTTATAAACCAAGACATTCTTGGAACGTTCTTCGAATGTCTTACAAACTGATTTCGCCGTAAATAGTTGTGTCGAAGAATTCTGACCGACTCTAGACAAGATTTCATCAATCATGTCTCCGGGTAGGTCTCTTAAAATATTGGGTTGTCTATCCATTTTGTGTTTTTATACTGTAAAATAGACAAGAGTTAGATTCATAAAAAAAAAATACTTATTAATACAAGCAATTTTTACATATATCATAAAGCATAAGCACACTATATTACATATATTACACCACACGAATACAACTATCTTATTCCGACTCGCTCGTTTCTTCTTCTTTAGTTTTGGTTCGTTTTGCTAAGTTTCTAGGGATATATGATGTTCCCCTAATACGAGCTGTCGTTTTACACAACGGTTTAGAAAAACCTGGTGGTTTAGAGGTTCCCGGGTCATTGTTACAACTTAAGGGCTTCGGGGGTTGACGATACATATAAAGTTCATCGGAGTTGGAATTAGATTTCTCTATTTTTATGCCCTTTCCCTTATTATTTTCTTTTGCCTTTTTAAATTCAGTTGGGCTAATTTCTATAACATCATCGGAATTCTCGTCGGAATCCGATTCATCGGAGAATTAGTGATCCTCCCAATATTTTGCTTCCTTGGCGGAAACACCATTGACCATAATTAACCTTGGTCGGTTGGTTGAGAATTTTCTTTTACTTAACCGTTTTATTATCTCCCCCACCGGTTCTATTTCCTCCTCCGGTTCTGATTCTTCTTCCGGTTCTGATTCTTCTTCCGGTTCTTCTTCGGGAACTTGTGAATCAGTCCAATATATATTCAACTCTTCGTTATTATTAGGTGAGTCAATGAGATTTGTGCTAGAGGTAGACATCTATCACACAATATCAAACATGTTAAGAGATTAATATATCTCATAATATATACATGTTAATAATATATAGTTTCCAACAAAAATGTTAAGCAATCATTTTTAAAGAAAACACGGTCGAAGTCCAGACTCACTAATGCATCCTAACAAACTCGATAAGACACACTAATGCAAATTTTCTGGTTCTCTAAGACCAACGCTCGGATACCAACTGAAATGTCCCGTTCTTATTGATTAAAAACGTTCCATATTAATTGATTTCGTTGCGAGGTTTTGACCTCTATATGAGACGTTTTTCAAAGACTGCATTCATTTTTAAAAACAAACCATAACCTTTATTTCATAAATAAAGGTTTAAAAAGCTTTACGTAGATTATCAAATAATGATAATCTAAAATATCCTATTTACACACGACCATTACATAATGGTTTACAATACAAATATGTTACATCGAAATCAGTTTCTTGAATGCAGTTTTTACACAATATCATACCAACATGGACTCCAAATCTTGTCCTTATTTTAGTATGCAACAGCGGAAGCTCTTAGTATTCACCTGAGAATAAACATGCTTTAAACGTCAACAAAAATGTTGGTGAGTTATAGGTTTAACCTATATATATCAAATCGTAACAATAGACCACAAGATTTCATATTTCAATACACATCCCATACATAGAGATAAAAATCATTCATATGGTGAACACCTGGTAACCGACATTAACAAGATGCATATATAAGAATATCCCCATCATTCTGGGACACCCTTCGGATATGATATAAATTTTGAAGTACTAAAGCATCCGGTACTTTGGATGGGGTTTGTTAGGCCCAATAGATCTATCTTTAGGATTCGCGTCAATTAGGGCGTCTGTTCCCTAATTCTTAGATTACCAGACTTAATAAAAAGGGGCATATTCGATTTCGATAATTCAACCATAGAATGTAGTTTCACGTACTTGTGTCTATTTTGTAAATCATTTATAAAACCTGCATGTATTCTCATCCCAAAAATATTAGATTTTAAAAGTGGGACTATAACTTACTTTCACAGATTTTTACTTCGTCGGGAAGTAAGACTTGGCCACTGGTTGATTCACGAACCTATAACAATATATACATATATATCAAAGTATGTTCAAAATATATTTACAAAACTTTTAATATATTTTGATGTTTTAAGTTTATTAAGTCAGCTGTCCTCGTTAGTAACCTACAACTAGTTGTCCACAGTTAGATGTACAGAAATAAATCGATAAATATTATCTTGAATCAATCCACGACCCAGTGTATACGTATCTCAGTATTGATCACAACTCAAACTATATATATTTTGGAATCAACCTCAACCCTGTATAGCTAACTCCAACATTCACATATAGAGTGTCTATGGTTGTTCCGAAATATATATAGATGTGTCGACATGATAGGTCGAAACATTGTATACGTGTCTATGGTATCTCAAGATTACATAATATACAATACAAGTTGATTAAGTTATGGTTGGAATAGATTTGTTACCAATTTTCACGTAGCTAAAATGAGAAAAATTATCCAATCTTGTTTTACCCATAACTTCTTCATTTTAAATCCGTTTTGAGTGAATCAAATTGCGATGGTTTCATATTGAACTCTATTTTATGAATCTAAATAGAAAAAGTATAGGTTTATAGTCGGAAAAATAAGTTACAAGTCGTTTTTGTAAAGGTAGTCATTTCAGTCGAAAGAACGACGTCTAGATGACCATTTTAGAAAACATACTTCCACTTTGAGTTTAACCATAATTTTTGGATAAAGTTTCATGTTCATAATAAAAATCATTTTCTCAGAATAACAACTTTTAAATCAAAGTTTATCATAGTTTTTAATTAACTAACCCAAAACAGCCCGCGGTGTTACTACGACGGCGTAAATCCGATTTTACGGTGTTTTTCGTGTTTCCAGGTTTTAAATCATTAAGTTAGCATATCATATAGATATAGAAAATGTGTTTAGTTGATTTTAAAAGTCAGGTTAGAAGGATTAACTTTTGTTTGCGAACAAGTTTAGAATTAACTAAACTATGTTCTAGTGATTACAAGTTTAAACCTTCGAATAAGATAGCTTTATATGTATGAATCGAATGATGTTATGAACATCATTACTACCTTAAGTTCCTTGGATAAACCTACTGGAAAAGAGAAAAATGGATCTAGCTTCAACAGATCCTTGGATGGCTCGAAGTTCTTGAAGCAGAATCATGACACGAAAACAAGTTCAAGTAAGATCATCACTTGAAATAAGATTGTTATAGTTATAGAAATTGAACCAAAGTTTGAATATGATTATTACCTTATATTAGAATGATAACCTACTGTAAGAAACAAAGATTTCTTGAGGTTGGATGATCACCTTACAAGATTGGAAGTGAGCTAGCAAACTTGAAAGTATTCTTGATTTTATGTAACTAGAACTTGTAGAATATATGAAGAACACTTAGAACTTGAAGATAGAACTTGAGAGAGATCAATTAGATGAAGAAAATTGAAGAATGAAAGTGTTTTTAGGTGTTTTTGGTCGTTGGTGTATGGATTAGATATAAAGGATATGTAATTTTGTTTTCATGTAAATAAGTCATGAATGATTACTCATATTTTTGTAATTTTATGAGATATTTCATGCTAGTTGCCAAATGATGGTTCCCACATGTGTTAGGTGACTCACATGGGCTGCTAAGAGCTGATCATTGGAGTGTATATACCAATAGTACATACATCTAAAAGCTGTGTATTGTACGAGTACGAATACGGGTGCATACGAGTAGAATTGTTGATGAAACTGAACGAGGATGTAATTGTAAGCATTTTTGTTAATTAGAAGTATTTTGATAAGTGTATTGAAGTCTATTAAAAGTGTATAAATACATATTAAAATACTACATGTATATACAATTTAACTGAGTCGTTAAGTCATCGTTAGTAGTTACATGTAAGTGTTGTTTTGAAACCTTTAGGTTAACGATCTTGTTAAATGTTGTTAACCCAATGTTTATAATATAAAATGAGATTTTAAATTATTATATTATCATGATATTATCATGTATGAATATCTCTTAATATGATATATATACATTAAATGTCTTTACAACGATAATCGTTACATATATGTCTCGTTTAAAAATCATTAAGTTAGTAGTCTTGTTTTTACATATGTAGTTCATTGTTAATATACTTAATGATATGTTTACTTATCATAGTATCATGTTAACTATATATATATCCATATATATGTCATCATATAGTTTTTACAAGTTTTAACGTTCGTGAATCACCGGTCAACTTGGGTGGTCAATTGTCTATATGAAACATATTTCAATTAATCAAGTCTTAACAAGTTTGATTGCTTAACATGTTGGAAACATTTAATCATGTAAATATCAATCTCAATTAATATATATAAACATGGAAAAGTTTGGGTCACTACATTCCAGGCGCCTCCTTATGCCCGAATTCCACCTGAAGAGTTTGTGACCCCAGGCCAGGCGCCTCCTTGCGCCCACCAGCCGCAATTTGCGGCTGGGTTCCATTTTTCGCGTCTTTTTCTCGTTTAACCCTCATTTTCGCGTTTCGTCTTGACCTGTTTCCCATTATGAAAACCTTATAAAATGACTTTTTAAACTTTAAATGCACACGTAAAATCCATCTCTTTATTATCAAATACGATCGGTATTTATGAACCGATCAACTCCCCTACACTTATCATTGTTTGTCCTCAAACAATCTCAAACTCAAATCTTCGACTCGAACCTTTAACCTTGAACTTTTGACAACTGATAAATCTTCGAAAGAATGTATAAAACCGCAATGTCTTTGAACTCAATGTGAAACATAAATTCCCCTGACATGGCTCTCACTTAATCAACTTTAACTTCTCGATTATATGAACATCTCGTCTCGAGCAAATACTTCAAAAATGTAACAAAACTTCAAACTTGGTGATCTTCAAATAAAACATAAGTCAAGTGAGAGCCATCCGCCATATGAACTAGATAAGATAACCATGGTACAAGTTACATACTACGCTCTAGTTGCTAAGCTAGAAACGTTACCGTTAATTCCATCTTTGTTTTGAAAGTTGGTGTGCCAGAGTGTCCGAAGACACCCTTTTTGGTTCTCCCGGTGTTTTAGCATCACGACACTCATCTCATGTCCCAACTACTCCTCTGGTGACCCTCGGAGAAGGGTGGACAATCGACGAAGGGTCGTGGAATTTAAGTCCCACGTGACTTATAATGAGAAATAGTTTTTGTGGATTTAGCCCCATCTAGCTCTATTTTTAGCAGTATTATACGCCCCAACAAGGCTCGCGTGTGGGAATATTTATCCAGCCCCTATACTGGCTGTTTTATGGATTTGGCTCAATCGAGCTCTCATTTTGTGGTTTTAGCCCCAAGCATGGCTCTCGTTTAGGAATATTTATCCAACCCCTAAACTGGCTGTTTTACAGCGAACTGCGGTTATAGCTAGTGTCATCCACAACTAATCCTGGTTTTGGATAATGACACAAAACAAGTCCAAGCACTAGCATTTGTTCCCGGTATCGAAACAAGATGCGAATGAACAGGAAATGACATTTTGTACTTTTCAATTCGTTAATTCATGGGTTATAACTGCAAAGACTAAGCTTTGCACGAGACAATCCTGTTCCAGCTTTACGTTATAATCAATCATACACTGGACAACGTACAGGATTTAACCTACCCGAGTTATTTTTGGTTTGTAACACATTTTGACTTTCTTTGAAATCACAATTTAACCACCAAAATGAAAGGACCCGTTCATATACATTATAAATGATTCTCAATAGTTGATTACATCGCGAGGTATTTGACCTCTATATGATACATTTTTCAGACATAGCATTCGTTTTTAAAAGATAAACTCTCTTTACATCGAAAATTGACAGACATGCATACCATTTCATAATATCCAACTATAAATGACCTAATCTGTCATTTACTTAATAATAATAATCTCTATTGAACTCAACGACTTGAATGCAACGTCTTTTGAAATATGCCATAATTGACTCCAAGTAATATCTTTAAAATGAGCAAATACACAGCGGAAGATTTCTTTAACACCTGAGAATAAACATGCTTTAAAGTGTCAACCAAAAGGTTGGTGAGTTCATTAGTTTATCATAATCATTTATTTTCATCATTTTAATAGACCACAAGAATTTCATTTTCATTTCTCATAAATATACGTCCCATGCATAGAGACAAAAATATCATTCATATGGTGAACACCTGCTAACCGACCTTAACAAGATGCATATAGAATATCCCCTATCATTCCGGGAATCCCTTCGGACATGATAAATTAGACGTACTAAAGCATCCATTACTTTGGATGGGGCTTGTTGGGCCCAATAGATCTATCTTTAGGATTCGCGTCAATTAGGGTGTCTGTTCCCTAATTCTTAGATTACCAGACTAAAAAGGGGCATATTCGGTTTAATAATCCAGCCATAAAATGTAGTTTCGATTACTTGTGTCTATTTCGTAAAACATTTATAAAAGCAGCGCATGTATTCTCAGTCCCAAAAATATATATTGCAAAAACATTTAAAAAGGGAGCAAATGAAACTCACCTAATGTATTTTGTAGTAAAAATACATATGACAATATTGAACAAATCAGGGTTGGCCTCAGATTCACGAACCTATATCATTTGTATATTTATCAAAACATATATTTGTATTTGAGCAGTTACATATATATTTAGTGATATCATTTTTATATTAAAAATTTATAGTTTTCATTATTTGTTTAAATATATTCATTTCATATATTTTGAAGATATTACATAGTTAAGTTATGTGTATTAAGTATATCTTTTTATGAAGTTCATTTGTTTGTGAAAATGTTAATTATGATAATATTAATTTTAGTAATAATAATGATATCTTATAATAATAATGGTAAAAGTGATATTAATAATGTTAATAAAAAATAATAATGATATTACTGATAATGATACTAAATTTATATTAATATTGGTAAAAATGATAATAGTTATAATACTTAATATTACTAGTAAAGGTATTTATGTCAATAATTATATTAATAATAATACTAAAAAATATTTATATTATACATTAATAATGATAAAAGTGATAGTTTTAATAAAATGATAACTTTGAAGATTTTTAGTTATAATGACACTTCCAATAAAAATATTTATAATGATAATAATTTTAGTAATGATAATAATAACAATATTAGTAGTAATAATACTTATGCTATTTATAATAATGATAATAGCAGTCTCATTATAAATGATAATATTAATAATCATAATATTACTAATACCTAATAATGGTAATAATTGTTAATCACTACTTATAATATTAATAACAGTAATAAGTATAATACTAATTTTAATAACAATAACAATAATAATCATAACAATAATAATCATAATAATAATAATAATAATAATAATAATAATAATAATAATAATTAATATTAATAAGTAATAATAATAATAATAATAATAATAATGTATAAAGACTACCTCAAAAGAAGGATTTTCCAAAAAAAAAGCCACCTATGCCCGGGCTCGAACCCGAGACCCCTTGCTAAACCCGAATCACTCAAGACCACTCCTCCAAATCTTTTTGTCTGATTTATACACAAACTTAAATGATTTAACTCTATATTTTCTGTTTCATCCTCTTCCTCTAAATTTTTAAATCGATCAGAACTCAACGTATTCATACCAGTGATTTAATTAATGGGTTTAGGTATTAAAGTAGAAACAAACACGTCCATCTTGTGACTTGAAATAAAGAAAAAAAACAGAAGCTGGATATGCAAGTCGAACACCATGGAAACTCACACATCAATTTGAAAATCTAGGCCGTTTTAGATGATCCATGAAAAAGGTTTCAATTAACTCCTATAATCTTTATCAACCATCAATTGAATCAGAAATGCTAAAACCAATTCGAATTTTACGTTAAACAAATTCTTTGACTTTTCAATTTTAAAGTTTGACCTTGAAATTCATACTCGATATAAGGAATTGGAATTTGTAATTTTACAGATAGTTTAAACAAATTATTCCTAACAGAACCCCATTTTTACATTTTAGAATTCACTCGAATTCGAAGTTAAAAAAAAAATAAGAATAACAGAGGTAGCGGCCTGGAAAAAAAAATTAGTTTTGATTCAACTGAATATTGTAACTGATATAACAGGTGGAGGACTCGTACAATTTTATTCACAATGAAAGGTAATCGATAATTGTTTA
Organism: Rutidosis leptorrhynchoides; assembly: GCF_046630445.1. Lineage (NCBI taxonomy): Eukaryota > Viridiplantae > Streptophyta > Magnoliopsida > Asterales > Asteraceae > Rutidosis > Rutidosis leptorrhynchoides. The sequence continues at coordinate 675,033,007 of NC_092333.1, read as the reverse complement.
AAGGGAGCAAGTGGATGTCGGCAGGAAGATCACGGGTAAGCAGGAGTAGGTAAAAGAAATAAAAAGAAAATAAAAGATGAAAGGAACTTCTAACTAAATCAGATACATTCCAAAACTTGTAATTCGATTGTAATAAAGTTTATATCCTGTCTGAGTATTGTAGTCGATATATAACAAAGAAATTAGAATCAGATATAGTCTGCTAACAGTTTTTTTAACAAAATTTATACTATTAATTAATTTATATATAATGTTAATAATTTATAAATGTAAATACATTAATAATAATAGAGTTGTTATATCATTAAATAAAATTTTAATACTGTTAATGTTACTAATGATAATTATCATGATAGTAATAATAATAATAATTATAATAATAGTAATGTTAATAATAGTTTTATCAAAATGATTCTAAGAATAAAATTAACTATATACATGATAATAATAATATTATTAATGATGTTGATAATAATATTAATTATAATATAATAATTTATATATATATATATATATATATATATATATATATATATATATATATATATATATATATATATATATATATATATATATTTTCATATTAATAATACTAAGTTAGTTTTTAATATTTAACTTATAATTAAACTTATCATTATTACATATTATTATACTAATATATATTGAATATATAATATTCAAGTATTATAATATATAGAATATATATATATATATATATATATATATATATATATATATATATATATATATATATTTATTTTAATAATAACTTAATTATTCTGTTTGTTATTTTACATTCTTAATTTCAATTTGTTTAAGTGTATTTTATTAATTTAAATTATATATATATATATATATATATATATATATATATATATATATATATATATATATATATATATATATATTTACCTAATTATTTACACACATTTGTTCGTGAATCGTCGATAATATTCCAAGGTCAAATGATCCTATTAAAATAGTTCAAAATTTTGAAACTCAACATTAAAGATTTTGCTCATTGTGTCGGAATCATATGAAATTAAGTTTAAATTTGATCGGAAATTTTTGGGTCGTTACAGTACCTACCCATTAAAGAAATTTTGTCCCGAAATTTAAGTAAGGTGGTCATAGCTAACAATAAAAATGTTTTCATGACAAATATGAGTTGATAAATAGAGTTTTATCATTATTGAATAATATGGATAGAACAATTCGATTATTCGAAGGGTACGAATGAAGCTATCACAAAAGAGTGAAATGAGTAGATATAGATTCGTCATATCTTTTGATGTAGATAGGATTGCTTTCCAAGTTCAAGAGATTTGGAGAAAATCTTCGTAATAGGATTTGATTCTTCAATAATCAAGGGAATTAGGATCTGCTTTAAATGCGACCATCTGTTTTGATTTCTTTGTCGGATATTTTACTATAAATCCACCTCCTTCGTTTCCTTTTAACTCACACCTTCCATTATTTCTAACTTATACTTTAAAGCATTCATCAATATGCTCCATCCAGTTCTGATTCTCGATATACTTCTAACTTTCATATTGGTCATTCTTCTTTTTAATCTACCGCCGGAAGAATATATTTACTTCTACTATACTTTTGGGTTTATAGTGTTTCTAGTTCTCCTTTATCTTTATATTGCTATATGCATTGACATATACGATTTATAATTTCTGGGTGGTTGTTGGGTTTTATATCTTCCCTTATATTTCGATGTCCCTGCTTCTGTCTTCCATAATCATTGTCATCTCCAGTTAATGCTTTCTTTTATTTGCTGCGATTTATACCCCAAATTCTGTTTCGGAGCTTTGTCCTTTCGTTTCTTCTTCTTGCGATTAAGCACCGCTTGTAATGGTACAGAATTCACAGGTATGAATTTCGGTATGAACATTGTTAATGTTCTAGGAAGGAAATTGTAATGGCACGATCTTGACTTGTCAAATTACCAGAATACCTCGGAAAAAGCCGAATCATCAAGAAATATTTTCTTGATATTTTAGAGATTAAGTAGAATACAAGAGTCGTGTAACATGGCACATGATGACGGTATGGTCTGTGAATCATCACGTTCCATTTAGAAACTCAACATGAATTACTGTAATATAATCACGTTGATCAAGTGTCATTATATTATACTAACTCATGCTTCAGCTCCCAACACTACTTCAAAAATATTCCTATTTTAAACTCGAATGTTTCAGAATTTAGAAACTAAAATAGTTTCTTTTATGATGTAATACAGATAGCGCGAAGAGGTAAATGATTTCAGATAAGAATAATTATAAAAATATCTTTAGAAATATGGAGGATATTTATAATGAAGGATACGATGATATCTTAGAACTTTTAATATCAGAGGATGATGAACAATATTGTCCGCAGAGGTTTAGAGTCAGGAGCAAGGTATTCGTTAATGACTTCAGCAGGTACTGAATCATTTGGATCCTTTGAATTCAGGTTTAGTCTTTATGATTTGTCCATAGCCTCCTTCATACTTTGCTCAATCCGATTTCCAGTTCCCAGACTTCTCTTTTTCTGCGCTTTGCCAGCACACTTATTCAATATCATCAAACTTTTACTGTTAAAGTCATTTATAATTTTTGTTGCTTCTTCAGCATTTTTCCATTATCGGAGAACCAATTCGTAGTTAAGAGTGTTTTTTAGAAACTTCATATTCAAATTGAGTCCAGAAGATAGACGTTATATATACACATATAATTGTTGGCGTAGACATGCTGCGAGATTTCAAAATACTGATTGATAATTCCCGATGATTCGTATGGCAATTCTTGTTACAAGGTGCGAATGAGTAAATGATGGGGTTTCAATGAATAACTATAATGACTTTTTGGAGAGGCTAAAGTCAAAGGGTAATGAAGTTGTTGGTACATCTGCTGATAATGTGGTGAAATGTAAAAGGTTCCCCGGTAACGATTGTGTATATCTCAAGGTTATAAGTTAACTTGCTGGAGCTGTGACAAAACTGGCTACTTTGAAAAGAAATCACAAAGTTATTTTTGCTAATAAATGCCAAAGAATCTGACGCGGATACGTTGTTTAAACTTTTGCTTTGGTTTCAAGAGTTTTTCGGGTACATAACCATGGGTAACATGTGGTTGGATCATCATCTCGATTGCTCATTATTTGAAGTGTCTTCAGAAATTTTCGAAGGGTTTGAACACAGATTGTAATCGTTAAAATACATTTGATGTTCTAACACAGTTTTGAAGTCAAAATATAGCTTTGAAAGATGTAGGAATCTAAAAGTGATGATACCGGTTATATCTCGAATTGAATTCTGAGATTGAAAAATCAGAATGTGTAATTGTACTAGAATGAAATGGTTATTTTGATTCATGTGAAGGAATGTATATTGTTGAGAAAATAGTGAGTATAGTTGTTGATTACTGAATCAGATTCGAAGAATGTAACATATTAATTGTGAATCTATATATCTCTCGGGTATTACCTACCCGTTAAAAAAAAATTTCACCATTAATATTTTGTACCAAAGAATTTTATTACAGTCTTTATGAAAACATATATGTGTATATTTTCTTCAGATGTAACATAGATTTAATGAGTTAATATTAAATTAAATTCATTTGATTTACGGTTGAAATTAGAATTGAATAATCCCTTGAAGGCTTTAGAGATTACATAAGTATTTCTTCAATAATTATGAATCAATACTTCGTTATTTGTTTAGGCGTGATGTTGGTTTTCGTTAAATTCTTGTGAACTTTGCAAAGTACGAATGATATTATCTGAAAAGTTTCGAGTACATCGATGATGAAAGTGTAAAATCAAACATATATTTGAATAATACACTTGTTTTATTATGAATTGAAATTTATTGAATTGAGACAGAGATTATAGTTAACAATGGTTATGTTGCGGACGAAGGACGTACATTATTGCATATTAGTAATATGAATTAACCGAGTAGTTAAGATTCACACATAATAGCTTAGTACGGAAAGATTTATTATGGTTTACAAATTTATATATATATATATAAGATATACATATAAATCCTTCAGTGGAAATGAGTTAATACTTCATATCTTGTTGATATGACATACTTGTTGTAGATTTGTAATAATGTCCATGGTGATTCTTGAACTGTCGGAGCTTGTGATGTTATAGGTGCTGCTAGGACTGATGAAGCTGACGATACTGATGGTGCTGGTGATACTACGGTACTGTTGATGCTGTTGGTAAAACAAGTCTAGCTTGTGATTCACGCATCATTCTTGTCAGGGTTTCTACTCTTCCTTCTATCATTTTGGTTCACTCATCTGATTTTTTGGTTAGGGTTAGAATAGATAATATCTAAGACTTTAGAGATTATATAATCATTGCAAAATGTTTCTCCAATGAAGTTATGAATCAACACTTCATCGTTTGTTGTTGTTGGTATTCCTTGGTATCTACAGAGCATATGACATTGGGGCTCGTGGGACAGATTGTAAGGTTGAGGTTGTAACGACCCGGATTTTTCCAATCGTTTTATACTTATGAGATTAATATTTACATAAATTAAACCTTACCAACATGATAAACAATCCAAATTGTTGAGACTTGTGTTTTTGAAAAGAGTTTTACACAACGTTTGACAGTCCAATTTGACCGATGATATCACGAACTATATAACATACGATAATTATACGTTTGTGTATATATATGTATTTATATATATTTAACATGATCTAAGGATGGTTTAACATCTCACTGTGTACTAATGACAATGAGTTATAAGTGTATTTTGAAACTACTAACTTAAGTTTTCAAAACGATAGCTATACGTAACATTCTTTGATATATATACTTATAACCTATAATGCTTATACATGTATCGTATATATAATGTATTTAATCACTTTTTAAGGACTTAAATACATAAAACAATATAAGTATGTTCACAAAAGATAGCTATATTTGAATTCTCATTCCGTTTCCTCAAGATTTCTATACGTATATCTAGGGTATATGTACCCGTATCATACCCAGCTTCTATATGTATTTACTATTGGTATATACACATCAAATCAACATCCTAATCAACATTATTACTGCCCTAGATATGAGGTAACTAGGATTTTTCAAGTAGCATGAATTATTAGTAAGAAAACAAAATTAGGAATCCTTTTCTTTCTTTATAAACTAAAAACGTTTTTATGAATGAACACCATTTCTTCACTCCATTTTCTCATACCTACACCATCATTTCTCTCTCAAAATACTCCTAACTTCATACTTGATCATCTCCAAGCATTTTACCCATCATTTAGCTTCAATTATAAGCCTTAAACACCATAAGAAAACTCTTTCAAGAACATATCAAAATAACCACCCATTTGAAGAAGTATACTTCCAACATTTTAATCTAACTCCACCACTCTTTGATTCCAAGATTTTTTCTTATCTCTTACAGTAACTTTGTCCAAGTAACTTGAGGTATTAACCTTGTTCATAATCTTGTTCGATTCATAATTATATAGCTATCTTATTTTATGTTGTAAAATTTTAACAACAAGAACATAGTTTGAATGATTTCAAACTTGTTTGCAAACTAAATAGATCCTTCTAACTTAACTTTTAAAACACTTCAATACCTGTAATATATCATAATGATATGCTAACTTAACAAGATATAACTTGGTTTTACAAAGAACACCTTAAAAACTGAATCTACGTCGTCGGAGTGCAACCGGGGGCTGTTTTGGGTTGGATAATTAAAAACCATCTTGAACTTTGAATTGGAAGTTCATGTTCTGAAAAAATTATATTTCTTATGAATATGTTAACACATAAAAATTTCATGGTTTAACTCAAAGTGTAAGTATTTTTAGAAAAATGATCATTAAATGTTGTTTTTATGATGGAAAATGATCACTTTCATAACTTTTACCAAAGTTTGACCTATAACTTGTGATTTTGAATACAAACTAAGGTATTTTCAGTTCATATTCTTAAAATTTGACTCGATCCAAGGAAGTGGCAAGTTGAACCAACAAAAACGGAGTTGTAATGAAGAAACTACGAATAAAACAAGATTGGGTATCCGAAGCTAGTTTAGCTACGAAAATATTTATAGATAAAGTAAATTAATCATATCTTTTCTAATTAATATGATATTTTATATATAATTACTTATGATTTGATTTTATATATTTCAGGACCACCCGTAAATAACATGAGAAGATTAATCATAAGACCTCATGATTGTACGCAACACGTCATTTGACAACACGGTACTTTATGTACGCAACACGTCATTTGACAACATGGTACCATGGGTCGAGATTAATTCTGATCAATACGAATACGATGGGGTCTTTATTTATTTTATTGAGCAACTAATTGTGGACCACTAACATCGGACTGCTAACTACGGACTAAGAAAATATTAAAAGTATTATAAGTATATATATATATGTAACGATTACTTGAAAAGAAAATATGTTGATATATTATATATATATATATGGTTAGGTTCGTGATATCTATCAAAGACCAAGTCGAGTTAAATACCTTCAAGGCAAAAGTGAGTATATAGTCCCACTTTTAAACTCTAAATATTTCGGGATGAGAATACATGCATTTTATGATTTACGTTATGGACACAAGTGATTAAAAATATATATTCTACGTTGAGTTGTACCACTAGCATACTTCCCTGTAACTTGGTAACTACTATTTACATGAGGTATTGTAAACGCGAATCCTGTTGATAGATCTATCGGTCCTGACAACCCCAACCGGACTGGACGACCAGTATTCAACGGTTGCACAGTACTTCGTTTCGGTGACTACACTTGGTACAGTGTAGTGAGATTTCATAATAAAGGGAATGTGCGACGTTGATTAAATGTTAAGTATGGTTATCAAGTGCTCAACCACTTAGAATATTTTTATTAAAACGTTTATGTATATGAAATCTTGTGGTCTATATTTATAACGCTGCTAGCATTAAACCTATATCTCACCAACTTTATGTTGACGTTTAAAGCATGTTTATTCTCAGGTTCCTAGAAGTCTTCCGCTGTTTGAATATATGTTAGAGAAACCATGTGCATGGAGTCATACATATTTTATTCGAGGAAGCATTGCATTTACAAAATCATCACCGTGTGTTTATTTTGACTGCATTGTCAATGGAAGTATTCTTGTAAACTGTTATTTACGGTGATTGTCTATATGTAGAAATCATCAGATGTCAAAAACATTGAATTTTAAATATTCATTTATGGTATATCTTTTCAAAAGAATGCAATGTTTATAAAACGTATCATATAGAGGTCAAATGCCTCACGATGTAATCATATGTTATTGTATTCGTCCCTATGGATTGGGTCGGGTCGTTTCATGTGGTATCAGAGCAGTGATCTTAGCGAACCAGGTCTGCATTAGTGTGTCTAACTGATAAGTCGTTAGGTTGCATTAGTGAGTCTGGACTTCGACCGTGTCTGCATGTCAAAATTTTGCTTATCATTTTGTGTCGAAAATCATCTACTTATCATCTGTAGGAAATTACCTGCTTATCATCTTAAGTCTAAACGCGTCTTACTGCATTCATTGCATGAATGGTGTATAGACAAAATTCATATCTTAGCGTATTTGCTAATTCATATCTACGCGCATCTGTTACTGTAAACTTTGTCTGACATATTCCGTAAATCCCTCCGTAATCTATGAGATCTTTTGTTCTATATATGTGGATATTCTATATAATTAGAATACCACCCGATAGCCGGAAAATCATTTCATATCGAAAAATCCTTTATTCAATCATACGAAATGGAACTCGTCACTAATTGAAGTCCCTCGGATTCCAATATGGAATACCACTCAAGCTCCGAAAGCAGTGTGACCGGAATGGATCAACCAATCAGTCATCATCTATTTTGGATGGATTAGGGATGGGTTCGTAGCCTCCTCAATCATTGGAGACAAGAAGAAGGTGATCCCTTCCATCCACCAAATTGCCCTCTTGACGAGGAACCTGAAGCACTTACCGGCGAACCTGTTCGAGAAACCATTTTCTCTCTCATTTCCAGAGTATCTCATCACGATTATAGACTACATCAAATTCTAGATTTTATTTATCGCTCGTCCGAACCGACAATCACCCCGGTGTAATAGAAGAAGTTAACGAGCTTCGCACTCGGGTAGTGGCTTTGGAGAATACGGTACGAAGGTTACAAACACCATCAGCAGCATCAGCAGCATAACCAGTACCGTCAATAACATCAACATCGCAAGCCTCAATACCCTAAGCACCAGCAGCATCACTAGCATCAACGTTATCACCATCATCAACATCAACAGGATCATTACCACCACCAACAATCACATCCGCATCACACGCCTCAATATCACCATCCGTACCTCGGATATCAACGTCACACACACCATAGATACCAAGAAGTACCAACAACAACAAACGATGAAGTATTGATTCATAACTTCATCGGAGAAACATTCTATGGTAATTATGTAATCTCTAAAGACATAGAGATTACCTATTTCTGCCTTAACCATAAATCAGATGAGTGTACAGAAATGATAAAAGGAAGAGTAGAAACCCCGACAAGAATGATGCATAAGGTACAAGCTAGACTTGTTTTACCAACAGCATCAGCAGTACCCTTAGCCTCACCAACACAATCAGTGCTGTCAACATCGTTAGAATCGTCAGCAACTTTAACATCACAAGCTCCACTAGTTCAAGAATCACCGTGAACATCATCAATAACGCGTATATTGCATCAACGAGTTATGAAGTATTAACTCATTCTTCTGAAGAATTTATATAAATATTTTATATATATGAATTCGGAAACCAAAATAAATCTTTTCGTACTAAGCTATTAAGTATGAATTGAAAAAGGGTAGATACTACTCGTTTAAATTCATACTACAAATATGGAATGATATACGTCCTTCGTCAGCAACTTAATCATCGTTAACTACAATCCCTGTTTCAATTCAATGAATTTTGTTTTATAATAAACCAAGTGTATTATTCAATAATATGTTTGATTTTACACTTTCATCTTCAATGTACTCGAAGCTTACTGGGAAACAACATTCATATCTTGCGCAGTTAGCAAGAGTTCAATGAGTATCAGCATGATTCACTAAGGAAATATATATAAGAATAAATAATGAAGTATTGATCCAAAACTTCATTAATATTCTGTGAAGAATATGTGGTTCCTAATCGTTTTAGAGATTACTTATTCTAGGTCAAACCAAAAATCAAATGAGTCTAATATTATATTGACTTATTAAATTCATGATTACATCTGAAGAAGATATATATGTACATATATTTTCATAAAGATTGTAATAAAATTCTCTGGTACAAAACATTACTTGTGAAATTTTTTTTAACGGGTAGGTAATACCCGAGAGATATATAAATTCACAATTAATATGATTATATTCTTCGACTCTGATTCAACAATCATCAACTATACTCACTACCTTCACAATAATATACATTCTTTCATAGAAATAAAAACAACCATTCTCATCCAAATTTGATTACGACAAAACGAAATCCAAGTCAAGACTTAACAGAAGACATCACTCTTAGGACTCTTACATCTTTCAAAACTATACTTTGACTTCAAAACTGTGCTAGAACATCATTGGATTCTTGGAACCCAGAAAAATATTTGTATCATTCAAAGTCCTAAAACATCATATGTATATTAACAATTACAATCTATGATCAAACCCTTCGAAATTCCTGAAGACACTTCAAATAATGGACAATCGAGATGATGATCCAACCACACATTACCCGCAGTCTTGCACCTGAAAAGCTCTCGAAACCAAGGACATAATTTAACACGTATCCGAGTTAAATCTTTTAGCATTTATTAGCAAAAATAACTTTGCGATTCCTTTTCAAAATAGCAAATTTTGTCACAGTTTCAGCAAGTCAACCTCGACTTTCCATTCGAAGTAGCCTTATTATAACCTGTAATACATACGATTACCCTTTTGTTACCAGGGAACCTTTTATATTCCACGACATTATCATCAGATGTACCAGCAACTCGTTACCCCTTTGGCGGAATCAACAATTGGTATTTTGAAATCTCGCAGCATTTCTATTTCGGCAGTTATATATATATATACAACGTCTATCCCCAAGAATTACATATTTCAAATGTGAAGTTTCTGAAAAATGCTCCAGTCTACGAATTAGTGCTATTAAGTTTTGGAAAAGACTAATAAAGTGGTAAAGACAGTAGACAACAATTACGGTCAGAAGTTTGACAAATAATAGATTGGAAAAGCTCGAACGAAAAATTTGGTACTAGAAAACGGATTGAGCAAAGTATAAAGGAGGTCGTGGACAAATCACAATGATGAAATCTACCTTCAAAGGATTCAAATGATTCAGTGTCTGCTGAAACCGTTAGTAAGAACTTTACTCCTTATTCTAAACCTTCACAGACAGATTTTCCACGTCATTCCCTGATCTTAGATATTCTAAGATATCATCGTATTTTTCATTAAAAATATCTCCGATATTCCTGAAGATATATTCCCAACTATCCTCATCAAAAATCATTTATCTCTTCACAATATTTGCGTTACAACATAAAAGAAACTGTGTTAGTTTCTAAATTCTGAAAAATTCGAGTTTAAAATATGAATGTTTTGAAGTAGTGTTGGAAACTGAAGCATGAATTAGTATAATATAATGACACTTGATCAACGTGATTATATTACAGTAATTCATGCTGAGTTTCTAAATGGAACATAATGATTCACAGATCATAACGTCATCATGTGCCATGTTACACAACTCTTACATTCTACCCAATCTCCAAACATATTAAGAACATATCTCCTTGATAATTCTATCTTTTCGGACATTCTGGTAACTTACAAATCAAGATCGTTCAATTACTATTTCCATCTTAGAACATTAACTATGTTTATTTCAAAATCCATACCTACGAATTCCGGACCATTATTCGCTTGACTCGAAGTCGGGAAGAGGAAACAGAAGTATGGGACTGTTGAATATAAAAGAAAATATAAAGCTCGACAACAATAAATAAATTACGAACCGTGTATATCAATACGTATTGCAACGTAAAGGCACGGGAGAATTAACAATACTATAACCCCTAGGTAATAGTAGAAATAAATAAAATCCTCCGGAGGTAGATGAAAAAGAAGAATGACAGAGATGAAAGTTAAGAGTATATCCAGGATCAGTACTGGATGAAGCATACTGATAAATATTTTAAAGAATGAATTGAGGGAGGAAGAATAGAAGGTATGAGTTGTAAGGAAATGAAGGGAGGTGGATTTATAGTAAAAGATCCGACAGAGCAATCAAAATAGATGATCGCATTTAAAGCGGATTCTTATTTCCTTGATTATCGAAGAATCAAATCTCATTATGAAGATTTTACTCCAAATCTCTTGAACTTGGAAATCAATCCTATCTACGTCAAAAGATATGACGAATCTATACCTACTCATTTCACCCTTTTGTGATAGCCTCACTCGTACTCTTCACAAAAATTAAATTGCTTTATCAATATTACTTGATGATAATAAAACTCTAATTTCCAACTCGTATACGTTATGAAAACATACTTATTGTCAGCCATGACCATCCCATTCAAATTTCGGGACGAAATTTATTTAACGGGTAGGTACTGTAAAGACCCGGATTTTTCCAATCGTTTTATACTTATGAGATTAATATTTACATAAATTAAACCTTACCAACATGATAAACAATCCAAATTGTTGAGACTTGTGTTTTTGAAAAGAGTTTTACACAACGTTTGACAGTCCAATTTGACCGATGATATCACGAACTATATAACATACGATAATTATACGTTTGTGTATATATATGTATTTATATATATTTAACATGATCTAAGGATGGTTTAACATCTCACTGTGTACTAATGACAATGAGTTATAAGTGTATTTTGAAACTACTAACTTAAGTTTTCAAAACGATAGCTATACGTAACATTCTTTGATATATATACTTATAACCTATAATGCTTATACATGTATCGTATATATAATGTATTTAATCACTTTTTAAGGACTTAAATACATAAAACAATATAAGTATGTTCACAAAAGATAGCTATATTTGAATTCTCATTCCGTTTCCTCAAGATTTCTATACGTATATCTAGGGTATATGTACCCGTATCATACCCAGCTTCTACATGTATTTACTATTGGTATATACACATCAAATCAACATCCTAATCAACATTATTACTGCCCTAGATATGAGGTAACTAGGATTTGTCAAGTAGCATGAATTATTAGTAAGAAAACAAAATTAGGAATCCTTTTCTTTCTTTATAAACTAAAAACGTTTTTATGAATGAACACCATTTCTTCACTCCATTTTCTCATACCTACACCCTCATTTCTCTCTCAAAATACTCCTAACTTCATACTTGATCATCTCCAAGCATTTTCCCCATCATTTAGCTTCAATTACAAGCCTTAAACACCATAAGAAAACTCTTTCAAGAACATATCAAAATAACCACCCATTTGAAGAAGTATACTTCCAACCTTTTGATCTAACTCCACCACTCTTTGATTCCAAGATTTTTTCTTATCTCTTACAGTAACTTTTTCCAAGTAACTTGAGGTAGTAACCTTGTTCATAATCTTGTTCGATTCATAATTATATAGCTATCTTATTTTATGTTGTAAAATTTTAACAACAAGAACATAGTTTGAATGATTTCAAACTTGTTTGCAAACTAAATAGATCCTTCTAACTTAACTTTTAAAACACTTCAAGACCTGTAATATATCATACTGATATGCTAACTTAACAAGATATAACTTGGTTTTACAAAGAACACCTTAAAAACTGAATCTACGTCGTCGGAGTGCAACCGGGGGCTGTTTTGGGTTGGATAATTAAAAACCATCTTGAACTTTGAATTGGAAGTTCATGTTCTGGAAAAATTATATTTCTTATGAATATGTTAACACATAAAAATTTCATGGTTTAACTCAAAGTGTAAGTATTTTTAGAAAAATGATCATTAAATGTTGTTTTTATGATGGAAAATGATCACTTTCATAAGTTTTACCAAAGTTTGACCTATAACTTGTGATTTTGAATACAAACTAAGGTATTTTCAGTTCATATTCTTAAAATTTGACTCGATCCAAGGAAGTGGCAAGTTGAACCAACAAAAACGGAGTTGTAATGAAGAAACTACGACTAAAACAAGATTGGGTATCTGAAGCTAGTTTAGCTACGAAAATATATGGAGATAAAGTAAATTAATCATATCTTTTCTAATTAATATGATATTTTATATATAATTACTTATTATTTGATTTTATATATTTCAGGACCACTCGTAAATAACATGAGAAGATTAATCATAAGACCTCATGATTGTACGCAACACGTCATTTGACAACACGGTACTTTATGTACGCAACACGTCATTTGACAACATGGTACCATGGGTCAAGATTAATTCTGATCAATACGAATACGATGGGGTCTTTATTTATTTTATTGAGCAACTAATTATGGACCACTAACATCGGACTGCTAACTACGGACTAAGAAAATATTAAAAGTATTATAAGTACATATATATATGTAACGATTACTTGAAAAGAAAATATGTTGATATATTATATATATATATGGTTAGGTTCGTGATATCTATCGAAGACCAAGTCGAGTTAAATACCTTCAAGGCAAAAGTGAGTATATAGTCCCACTTTTAAACTCTAAATATTTTGGGATGAGAATACATGCATTTTATGATTTACGTTATGGACACAAGTGATTAAAAATATATATTCTACGTTGAGTTGTACCACTGGCATACTTCCCTGTAACTTGGTAACTACTATTTACATGAGGTATTGTAAACGCGAATCCTGTTGATAGATCTATCGGGCCTGACAACCCCAACCGGACTGGACGACCAGTATTCAACGGTTGCACAGTACTTCGTTTCGGTGACTACACTTGGTACAGTGTAGTGAGATTTCATAATAAAGGGAATGTGCGACGTTGATTAAATGTTAAGTATGGTTATCAAGTGCTCAACCACTTAGAATATTTTTATTAAAACGTTTATGTATATGAAATCTTGTGGTCTATATTTATAACGCTGCTAGCATTAAACCTATATCTCACCAACTTTATGTTGACGTTTAAAGCATGTTTATTCTCAGGTTCCTAGAAGTCTTCCGCTGTTTGAATATATGTTAGAGAAACCATGTGCATGGAGTCATACATATTTTATTCGAGGAAGCATTGCATTTACAAAATCATCACCGTGTATTTATTTTGACTGCATTGTCAACGGAAGTATTCTTGTAAACTGTTATTTACGGTGATTGTCTATATGTAGAAATCATCAGATATCGAAAACATTGAATTTTAAATATTCATTTATGGTATATCTTTTCAAAAGAATGCAATGTTTATAAAACGTATCATATAGAGGTCAAATGCCTCGCGATGTAATCATATGTTATTGTATTCGTTCCTATGGATTGGGTCGGGTCGTTTCAGAGGTTTACGACGCGGTTGTGATTGGGGGTGGTAATGGTACTGTTGGTGTTGATGATGGTGGTACTGGTTATGCTGCTGGTGTTTGTAACCTTTGCACCATATTCTCCAAACCCACTACCCGAGCGCGAAGCTCGTTGACTTCTTCTATTACACCGGGGTGATTCTCGGTTCGGACGAGCAGATAAATAAAATATAGAATTTGATGTAATATATAATCGTGACGAGATACTCTGGAAATGAGAGAGAAAATGGTGTTTTGGACAGGTTCGCCGGTAAGTGCTTCAGGTTCTTCACCAAGAGGGCAATGTGGTGGATGGAAAGGATCACCTTCTTCTTGTCTCCAATGATTGAGGAGGCTATGAACCCATCTCCAATTCATCCAAAATAGATGATGACTGATTGGTTGATCCATTCCAATCACACTGCTTTCGGAGCTTGAGTGAGATTCCATTTCGGAATCCGAGTGACTTGAACTGATGACAAATTCCATTTCGTACGATTGGATAATGGATTTTTTGATATAAAATGATTTTCCGGCTATCGGGTAGTATTCTACATACATAGTGTAGTGACCCGAACTTTTCCATGTTTATATATATTAATTGAGATTGATATTTACATGATTAAATGTTTCCAACATGTTAATCAATCAAACTTGTTAAGACTTGATTAATTGAAATATGTTTCATATAGACAATTGACCACCCAAGTTGATCGGTGATTCACGAACGTTAAAAACTTGTAAAAACTATATGATGACATATATATGGATATATATATATAGTTAACATGATACTATGATAAGAAAACATATGATAAAGTATATTAACAATGAACTACATATGTAAAAACAAGACTACTAACTTAATGATTTTTAAACGAGACATATATGTAACGATTATCGTTGTAAAGACATTTAATGTATATATATCATATTAAGAGATATTCATACATGATAATATCATGATAATATAATAATTTAAAATCTCATTTAATATTATAAACATTGGGTTAACAACATTTAACAAGATCGTTAACCTAAAGGTTTCAAAACAACACTTACATGTAACGACTAACGATGACTTAACGACTCAGTTAAAATGTATATACATGTAGTGTTTTAATATGTATTTATACACTTTTGAAAGACTTCAATACACTTATCAAAATACTTCTACTTAACAAAAATGCTTACAATTACATCCTCGTTCAGTTTCATCAACAATTCTACTCGTATGCACCCGTATTCGTACTCGTACAATACACAGCTTTTAGATGTATGTACTATTGGTATATACACTCCAATGATCAGCTCTTAGCAGCCCATGTGAGTCACCTAACACATGTGGGAACCATCATTTGGCAACTAGCATGAAATATCTCATAAAATTACAAAAATATGAGTAATCATTCATGACTTATTTACATGAAAACAAAATTACATATCCTTTATATCTAATCCATACACCAACGACCAAAAACACCTACAAACACTTTCATTCTTCAATTTTCTTCATCTAATTGATCTCTCTCAAGTTCTATCTTCAAGTTCTAAGTGTTCTTCATAAATTCCAAAAGTTCTAGTTTCATAAAATCAAGAATACTTTCAAGTTTGCTAGCTCACTTCCAATCTTGTAAGGTGATCATCCAACCTCAAGAAATCTTTGTTTCTTACAGTAGGTTATCATTCTAATACAAGGTAATAATCATATTCAAACTTTGGTTCAATTTCTATAACTATAACAATCTTATTTCAAGTGATGATCTTACTTGAACTTGTTTTCGTGTCATGATTCTGCTTCAAGAACTTCGAGCCATCCAAGGATCCATTGAAGCTAGATCCATTTTTCTCTTTTCCAGTAGGTTTATCCAAGGAACTTAAGGTAGTAATGATGTTCATAACATCATTCGATTCATACATATAAAGCTATCTTATTCGAAGGTTTAAACTTGTAATCACTAGAACATAGTTTAGTTAATTCTAAACTTGTTCGCAAACAAAAGTTAATCCTTCTAACTTGACTTTTAAAATCAACTAAACACATGTTCTATATCTATATGATATGCTAACTTAATGATTTAAACCCTGGAAACACGAAAAACACCGTAAAACCGGATTTACGCCGTTGTAGCAACACCGCGGGCTGTTTTGGGTTAGTTAATTAAAAACTATGATAAACTTTGATTTTAAAGTTGTTATTATGAGAAAATGATTTTTATTATGAACATGAAACTATATCCAAAAATTATGATTAAACTCAAAGTGGAAGTATGATTTCTAAAATGGTCATCTAGACGTCGTTCTTTCGACTGAAATGACTACCTTTACAAAAACGACTTGTAACTTATTTTTCCGACTATAAACCTATACTTTTCTGTTTAGATTCATAAAATAGAGTTCAATATGAAACCATAGCAATTTGATTCACTCAAAACGGATTTAAAATGAAGAAGTTATGGGTAAAACAAGATTGGATAATTTTTCTCATTTTAGCTACGTGAAAATTGGTAACAAATCTATTCCAACCATAACTTAATCAACTTGTATTGTATATTATGTAATCTTGAGATACCATAGACACGTATACAATGTTTCGACCTATCATGTCGACACATCTATATATATTTCGGAACAACCATAGACACTCTATATGTGAATGTTGGAGTTAGCTATACAGGGTTGAGGTTGATTCCAAAATATATATAGTTTGAGTTGTGATCAATACTGAGATACGTATACACTGGGTCGTGGATTGATTCAAGATAATATTTATCGATTTATTTCTGTACATCTAACTGTGGACAACTAGTTGTAGGTTACTAACGAGGACAGCTGACTTAATAAACTTAAAACATCAAAATATATTAAAAGTGTTGTAAATATATTTTGAACATACTTTGATATATATGTATATATTGTTATAGGTTCGTGAATCAACCAGTGGCCAAGTCTTACTTCCCGACGAAGTAAAAATCTGTGAAAGTGAGTTATAGTCCCACTTTTAAAATCTAATATTTTTGGGATGAGAATACATGCAGGTTTTATAAATGATTTACAAAATAGACACAAGTACGTGAAACTACATTCTATGGTTGAATTATCGAAATCGAATATGCCCCTTTTTATTAAGTCTGGTAATCTAAGAATTAGGGAACAGACACCCTAATTGACGCGAATCCTAAAGATAGATCTATTGGGCCTAACAAACCCCATCCAAAGTACCGGATGCTTTAGTACTTCGAAATTTATATCATATCCGAAGGGTGTCCCGGAATGATGGGGATATTCTTATATATGCATCTTGTTATTGTCGGTTACCAGGTGTTCACCATATGAATGATTTTTATCTCTATGTATGGGATGTGTATTGAAATATGAAATCTTGTGGTCTATTGTTACGATTTGATATATATAGGTTAAACCTATAACTCACCAACATTTTTGTTGACGTTTAAAGCATGTTTATTCTCAGGTGAATATTAAGAGCTTCCGCTGTTGCATACTAAAATAAGGACAAGATTTGGAGTCCATGTTTGTATGATATTGTGTAAAAACTGCATTCAAGAAACTGATTTCGATGTAACATATTTGTATTGTAAACCATTATGTAATGGTCGTGTGTAAACAGGATATTTTAGATTATCATTATTTGATAATCTACGTAAAGCTTTTTAAACCTTTATTTATGAAATAAAGGTTATGGTTTGTTTTAAAAATGAATGCAGTCTTTGAAAAACGTCTCATATAGAGGTCAAAACCTCGCAACGAAATCAATTAATATGGAACGTTTTTAATCAATAAGAACGGGACATTTCAGTTGGTATCAGAGCGTTGGTCTTAGAGAACCAGAAAATTTGCATTAGTGTGTCTTATCGAGTTTGTTAGGATGCATTAGTAAGTCTGGACTTCGACCGTGTTTTCTTTAAAAATGATTGCTTAACATTTTTGTTGGAAACTATATATTTTTAACATATGAATATTATGTGATATATTAATCTCTTAACGTGTTTGATATTATGTGATAGATGTCTACCTCTAGAACAAGTCCCATTGACTCACCTAATAATAATGAAGAGTCAAATGTAAATTAGAATGATTTGTGGACTGATTCACAAGTTCCCGAAGAGGAACCGGAAGAAGAGTCGGAACCGGAAGAAGAATCGGAACCAGAAGAAGAATCGGAACCGGATGAAGAAATAGAACCGGTGGGGGAAATAATAAAATGGTTAAGTAAAAGAAAATCCTCAACCAACCGACCAAAGTTAATTATGGTCAATGGTGTTTCCGCCAAGGAAGCAAAATATTGGGAGGATTACCAATTCTCCGATGAATCGGATTCCGACGAGAATTCCGATGATGTTATAGAAATTACCCCAACTGAATTTAAAAAGGCAAAAGAAAATAATAAGGGAAAGGGCATAAAAATAGAGAAATCTAATTCCAACCCCGATGAACTTTATATGTATCGTCAACCCCCGAAGTCCTTAAGTTGTAACAATGACCCGGGAACCTCTAAACCACCAGGTTTTTCTAAACCAATGTGGACAACGACGGCTCGTATTAGGGGAACGTCATATATCCCTAGAAACTTGGCAAAACGAACCAAAACCGAAGAAGAAGAAACGAGCGAGTCGGAATAAGATAGTTGTATTCGTGTGGTGTAATATATGTAATATAGTGTTCTTATGCTTTATGATATATGTAAAAATTGCTTGTATTAATAAGTATTTTTTTTATAAATCTAACTCTTGTCTATTTTACAGTTTAAAAACACAAAATGGATAGACAACCCAATATTTTAAGAGACCTACCCGGAGACATGATTGATGAAATCTTGTCTAGAGTCGGCCAGAATTCTTCGGCACAACTATTTAAGGCGAGATCAGTTTGTAAGACATTCGAAGAACGTTCCAAGAATGTCTTGGTTTATAAGAGACTTTCGTTTGAAAGATGGGGGATATCACATTGGGAAACCCATAAGTTACGATGTGTTTACTTTGACGCATATATTGCGGGGAACCCAAATGCTATTTTACGCAACGGGTTAAGAAATTATTTTGACTCAATATATCCGAATATTGGACTTCGTGATTTAGAAAAAGCGGCTAACATGCAACATAAAGAAGCATGTTATGCTTACGGATTAGTAATGTTCGCTTCTCACCAAAGTGAGAACAAGAACATCGGGCTACAACTATTAAACAAAACGTTTCCACAAGTGACGGAGTCGGTAATTGGGGTAAGAAATGAGGTTTTTAGATTATTACGGGACTGTTGGACATTACGTAACCCTCGTCCCTTTGATGACGTTACAACACGCTGTCTTATCAACGGCCATAACGGTTATGTTGCACAAGACCAAGGATGGGAAGTAGTCCTAGTAAAACCAGAATGCATGACTTGTTTCTGGACGTATGAATTACGTGTCTTTATTGCCTTTGCTGAACGACTTGTGTACTAGCTAGAATTGTCTTCACAACTATCTTGTATCAAAGTTAATGTGTGCTATATTTCATGTTTTATGTAAAATAAGCGGTATTGTAAGTTTGTAAAATATTGTATAAAAGTTTGAACGCGAAATATTATTATAATCAGTTTTTCATATAGAATTGTAGTAGTTGAATTGTATATTAGCTACTAAGTATGAACTTAACGGGTAGGTACTACCCGAATTTAAACTTATAAAACGCTAATATGAAGAAAAAGCTTTTATAAATGAGTTCATATTATGCTACGAAATACTATTAACTACTCTTAATATTCTGTATGATTA
This sequence comes from Rutidosis leptorrhynchoides, assembly GCF_046630445.1. Taxonomy (NCBI): domain Eukaryota; kingdom Viridiplantae; phylum Streptophyta; class Magnoliopsida; order Asterales; family Asteraceae; genus Rutidosis; species Rutidosis leptorrhynchoides. The sequence goes on along the minus strand of NC_092333.1, from coordinate 675,012,631 downwards.
ACTTGTTCCATTTAACTATTTTGAAGGAAATGGCACCGACTACTCGACACACCGTGAATATGAATGAAGAGGAATTCCGTACTTTTCTAGCTTCAAACATAGCCGCAGTACAGGCTGCGCTACATACCAACAATAACCTTGGATCTAGCAGTACAGGAAATCGTGTAGGATGCACCTACAAAGAATTCACTGCCTGCAAACCTTTGGAATTTGATGGAACCGAAGGACCGATCGGATTGAAACGGTGGACCGAGAAGGTTGAATCGGTGTTTGCCATAAGTAAGTGTACTGAAGAGGACAAAGTGAAGTACGCTACGCATACCTTCACAGGTTCTGCGTTAACATGGTGGAATACCTATCTAGAGCAAGTGGGACAAGATGATGCGTACGCACTACCGTGGTCAGCATTCAAGCACTTGATGAACGAGAAGTACCGTCCCAGAACCGAGGTCAATAAGCTCAAGACAGAACTTAGAGGGTTACGAACCCAAGGATTTGATATTACCACGTACGAAAGACGATTCACAGAATTGTGCCTATTGTGTCCGGGAGCATTCGAAGATGAGGAAGAGAAGATCGACGCGTTTGTGAAAGGATTACCGGAAAGAATCCAAGAAGATATAAGTTCACACGAGCCCGCCTCCATACAACAGGCATGTAGAATGGCTCACAAACTAGTGAACCAGATTGAAGAAAGAATTAAAGAACAGACTGCTGAAGAGGCCAATGTGAAGCAAGTCAAAAGAAAGTGGGAGGAAAACGGTGATAAGAATCACCAATACAACAACAACAGCAATTACAACAATAATCGCAACAATTATCCCAACAATCGCAACATCAATCGCAACTACAACAAACGGCCCAACAACAACAACAACAACAACAGCAACTACAACAATCATCCCAACAACAATAATAACCGCAACAACAACAACAATCAGAAGCAGCTATGCCAAAGGTGTGAAAAGAATCACTCGGGGTTCTGCACCAAATTTTGCAACAAGTGTAAAAGAAATGGTCATAGCGCGGCGAAGTGTGAGGTCTATGGACCAGGGGTTAATAGAACGAAAGGAACAAATGGTGTCGGAACGAGTAATGGCGGAGCAAGTAGTGTCGGAGCAAGTTATGCCAATGTAGTTTGTTATAAATGTGGAAAACCAGGCCACATTATTAGAAATTGCCCGAATCAGGAGAACACGAATGGACAAGGCCGTGGAAGAGTTTTCAATATTAATGCGGTAGAGGCACAGGAAGACCCGGAGCTTGTTACGGGTACGTTTCTTATTGACAATAAATCTGCTTACGTTTTATTTGATTCGGGTGCGGATAGAAGCTATATGAGTAGAGATTTTTGTGCTAAATTAAGTTGTCCATTGACGCCTTTGGATAGTAAATTTTTACTCGAATTAGCAAATGGTAAATTAATTTCAGCAGATAATATATGTCGGAATCGAGAAATTAAACTGGTTAGCGAAACATTTAAGATTGATTTGATACCAGTAGAGTTAGGGAGTTTTGATGTGATAATCGGTATGGACTGGTTGAAAGAAGTGAAAGCGGAGATCGTTTGTTACAAAAATGCAATTCGCATTATACGAGAAAAAGGAAAACCCTTAATGGTGTACGGAGAAAAGGGCAACACGAAGCTACATCTTATTAGTAATTTGAAGGCACAAAAACTAATAAGAAAAGGTTGCTATGCTGTTCTAGCACACGTCGAGAAAGTACAAACTGAAGAAAAGAGCATCAATGATGTTCCCATTGCAAAAGAATTTCCCGATGTATTTCCGAAAGAATTACCGGGATTACCCCCACATCGATCCGTTGAATTTCAAATAGATCTTGTACCAGGAGCTGCACCAATAGCTCGTGCTCCTTACAGACTCGCACCCAGCGAGATGAAAGAACTGCAAAGCCAATTACAAGAACTTTTAGAGCGTGGTTTCATTCGACCAAGCACATCACCGTGGGGAGCTCCTGTTTTGTTTGTCAAGAAGAAAGATGGTACATTCAGGTTGTGTATCGACTACCGAGAGTTGAACAAACTTACCATCAAGAACCGCTACCCACTACCGAGAATCGACGACTTATTTGATCAACTACAAGGTTCGTCTGTTTATTCAAAGATTGACTTACGTTCCGGGTATCATCAAATGCGGGTGAAAGAAGATGATATTCCAAAGACTGCTTTCAGAACACGTTACGGTCATTACGAGTTTATGGTCATGCCGTTTGGTTTAACTAATGCACCAGCTGTGTTCATGGACCTTATGAACCGAGTGTGTGGACCATACCTTGACAAGTTTGTCATTGTTTTCATTGATGACATACTTATTTACTCAAAGAATGACCAAGAACACGGTGAACATTTGAGAAAGGTGTTAGAAGTATTGAGGAAGGAAGAATTGTACGCTAAGTTTTCAAAGTGTGCATTTTGGTTGGAAGAAGTTCAATTCCTCGGTCACATAGTGAACAAAGAAGGTATTAAGGTGGATCCGGCAAAGATAGAAACTGTTGAAAAGTGGGAAACCCCGAAAACTCCGAAACACATACGCCAGTTTTTAGGACTAGCTGGTTACTACAGAAGGTTCATCCAAGACTTTTTCAGAATAGCAAAACCCTTGACTGCATTAACGCATAAAGGGAAGAAATTTGAATGGAATGATGAACAAGAGAAAGCGTTTCAGTTATTGAAGAAAAAGCTAACTACGGCACCTATATTGTCATTGCCTGAAGGGAATGATGATTTTGTGATTTATTGTGATGCATCAAAGCAAGGTCTCGGTTGTGTATTAATGCAACGAACGAAGGTGATTGATTATGCGTCTAGACAATTGAAGATTCACGAACAAAATTATACGACGCATGATTTGGAATTAGGCGCGGTTGTTTTTGCATTAAAGACTTGGAGGCACTACTTATATGGGGTCAAAAGTATTATATATACCGACCACAAAAGTCTTCAACACATATTTAATCAGAAACAACTGAATATGAGGCAGCGTAGGTGGATTGAATTATTAAATGATTACGACTTTGAGATTCGTTACCACCCGGGGAAGGCAAATGTGGTAGCCGATGCCTTGAGCAGGAAGGACAGAGAACCCATTCGAGTAAAATCTATGAATATAATGATTCATAATAACATTACTACTCAAATAAAGGAGGCGCAACAAGGAGTTTTAAAAGAGGGAAATTTAAAGGATGAAATACCCAAAGGATTGGAGAAGCATCTTAATATTCGGGAAGACGGAACCCGGTATAGGGCTGAAAGGATTTGGGTACCAAAATTTGGAGATATGAGAGAAATGGTACTTAGAGAAACTCATAAAACCAGATACTCAATACATCCTGGAACGGGGAAGATGTACAAGGATCTCAAGAAACATTTTTGGTGGCCGGGTATGAAAGCCGATGTTGCTAAATACGTAGGAGAATGTTTGACGTGTTCTAAGGTCAAAGCTGAGCATCAGAAACCATCAGGTCTACTTCAACAACCCGAAATCCCGGAATGGAAATGGGAAAACATTACCATGGATTTCATCACTAAATTGCCAAGGACTGCAAGTGGTTTTGATACTATTTGGGTAATAGTTGATCGTCTCACCAAATCAGCACACTTCCTGCCAATAAGAGAAGATGACAAGATGGAGAAGTTAGCACGACTGTATTTGAAGGAAGTTGTCTCCAGACATGGAATACCAATCTCTATTATCTCTGATAGGGATGGCAGATTTATTTCAAGATTCTGGCAGACATTACAGCAAGCATTAGGAACTCGTCTAGACATGAGTACTGCCTATCATCCACAAACTGATGGGCAGAGTGAAAGGACGATACAAACGCTTGAAGACATGCTACGAGCATGTGTTATTGATTTCGGAAACAGTTGGGATCGACATCTACCATTAGCAGAATTTTCCTACAACAACAGCTACCATTCAAGCATTGAGATGGCGCCGTTTGAAGCACTTTATGGTAGAAAGTGCAGGTCTCCGATTTGTTGGAGTGAAGTGGGGGATAGACAGATTACGGGTCCGGAGATTATACAAGAAACTACCGAGAAGATCATCCAAATTCAACAACGGTTGAAAACCGCCCAAAGTCGACAAAAGAGCTACGCTGACATTAAAAGAAAAGATATAGAATTTGAAATTGGAGAGATGGTCATGCTTAAAGTTGCACCTTGGAAAGGCGTTGTTCGATTTGGTAAACGAGGGAAATTAAATCCAAGGTATATTGGACCATTCAAGATTATTGATCGTGTCGGACCAGTAGCTTACCGACTTGAGTTACCTCAACAACTTGCGGCTGTACATAACACTTTCCACGTCTCGAATTTGAAGAAATGTTTTGCTAAAGAAGATCTCACTATTCCATTAGATGAAATCCAAATCAACGAAAAACTCCAATTCATCGAAGAACCCGTTGAAATAATGGATCGTGAGGTTAAAAGACTTAAGCAAAACAAGATACCAATTGTTAAGGTTCGATGGAATGCTCGTAGAGGACCCGAGTTCACCTGGGAGCGTGAAGATCAGATGAAGAAGAAATACCCGCATCTATTTCCAGAAGATTCGTCAACACCTTCAACAGCTTAAAATTTCGGGACGAAATTTATTTAACGGGTAGGTACTGTAGTGACCCGAACTTTTCCATGTTTATATATATTAATTGAGATTGATATTTACATGATTAAATGTTTCCAACATGTTAATCAATCAAACTTGTTAAGACTTGATTAATTGAAATATGTTTCATATAGACAATTGACCACCCAAGTTGATCGGTGATTCACGAACGTTAAAAACTTGTAAAAACTATATGATGACATATATATGGATATATATATATAGTTAACATGATACTATGATAAGAAAACATATGATAAAGTATATTAACAATGAACTACATATGTAAAAACAAGACTACTAACTTAATGATTTTTAAACGAGACATATATGTAACGATTATCGTTGTAAAGACATTTAATGTATATATATCATATTAAGAGATATTCATACATGATAATATCATGATAATATAATAATTTAAAATCTCATTTAATATTATAAACATTGGGTTAACAACATTTAACAAGATCGTTAACCTAAAGGTTTCAAAACAACACTTACATGTAACGACTAACGATGACTTAACGACTCAGTTAAAATGTATATACATGTAGTGTTTTAATATGTATTTATACACTTTTGAAAGACTTCAATACACTTATAAAAATACTTCTACTTAACAAAAATGCTTACAATTACATCCTCGTTCAGTTTCATCAACAATTCTACTCGTATGCACCCGTATTCGTACTCGTACAATACACAGCTTTTAGATGTATGTACTATTGGTATATACACTCCAATGATCAGCTCTTAGCAGCCCATGTGAGTCACCTAACACATGTGGGAACCATCATTTGGCAACTAGCATGAAATATCTCATAAAATTACAAAAATATGAGTAATCATTCATGACTTATTTACATGAAAACAAAATTACATATCCTTTATATCTAATCCATACACCAACGACCAAAAACACCTACAAACACTTTCATTCTTCAATTTTCTTCGTCTAATTGATCTCTCTCAAGTTCTATCTTCAAGTTCTAAGTGTTCTTCATAAATTCCAAAAGTTCTAGTTTCATAAAATCAAGAATACTTTCAAGTTTGCTAGCTCACTTCCAATCTTGTAAGGTGATCATCCAACCTCAAGAAATCTTTGTTTCTTACAGTAGGTTATCATTCTAATACAAGGTAATAATCATATTCAAACTTTGGTTCAATTTCTATAACTATAACAATCTTATTTCAAGTGATGATCTTACTTGAACTTGTTTTCGTGTCATGATTCTGCTTCAAGAACTTCGAGCCATCCAAGGATCCATTGAAGCTAGATCCATTTTTCTCTTTTCCAGTAGGTTTATCCAAGGAACTTAAGGTAGTAATGATGTTCATAACATCATTCGATTCATACATATAAAGCTATCTTATTCGAAGGTTTAAACTTGTAATCACTAGAACATAGTTTAGTTAATTCTAAACTTGTTCGCAAACAAAAGTTAATCCTTCTAACTTGACTTTTAAAATCAACTAAACACATGTTCTATATCTATATGATATGCTAACTTAATGATTTAAACCCTGGAAACACGAAAAACACCGTAAAACCGGATTTACGCCGTTGTAGCAACACCGCGGGCTGTTTTGGGTTAGTTAATTAAAAACTATGATAAACTTTGATTTTAAAGTTGTTATTATGAGAAAATGATTTTTATTATGAACATGAAACTATATCCAAAAATTATGATTAAACTCAAAGTGGAAGTATGTTTTCTAAAATGGTCATCTAGACGTCGTTCTTTCGACTGAAATGACTACCTTTACAAAAACGACTTGTAACTTATTTTTCCGACTATAAACCTATACTTTTCTGTTTAGATTCATAAAATAGAGTTCAATATGAAACCATAGCAATTTGATTCACTCAAAACGGATTTAAAATGAAGAAGTTATGGGTAAAACAAGATTGGATAATTTTTCTCATTTTAGCTACGTGAAAATTGGTAACAAATCTATTCCAACCATAACTTAATCAACTTGTATTGTATATTATGTAATCTTGAGATACCATAGACACGTATACAATGTTTCGACCTATCATGTCGACACATCTATATATATTTCGGAACAACCATAGACACTCTATATGTGAATGTTGGAGTTAGCTATACAGGGTTGAGGTTGATTCCAAAATATATATAGTTTGAGTTGTGATCAATACTGAGATACGTATACACTGGGTCGTGGATTGATTCAAGATAATATTTATCGATTTATTTCTGTACATCTAACTGTGGACAACTAGTTGTAGGTTACTAATGAGGACAGCTGACTTAATAAACTTAAAACATCAAAATATATTAAAAGTGTTGTAAATATATTTTGAACATACTTTGATATATATGTATATATTGTTATAGGTTCGTGAATCAACCAGTGGCCAAGTCTTACTTCCCGACGAAGTAAAAATCTGTGAAAGTGAGTTATAGTCCCACTTTTAAAATCTAATATTTTTGGGATGAGAATACATGCAGGTTTTATAAATGATTTACAAAATAGACATAAGTACGTGAAACTACATTCTATGGTTGAATTATCGAAATCGAATATGCCCCTTTTTATTAAGTCTGGTAATCTAAGAATTAGGGAACAGACACCCTAATTGACGCGAATCCTAAAGATAGATCTATTGGGCCTAACAAACCCCATCCAAAGTACCGGATGCTTTAGTACTTCAAAATTTATATCATATCCGAAGGGTGTCCCGGAATGATGGGGATATTCTTATATATGCATCTTGTTATTGTCGGTTACCAGGTGTTCACCATATGAATGATTTTTATCTCTATGTATGGGATGTGTATTGAAATATGAAATCTTGTGGTCTATTGTTACGATTTGATATATATAGGTTAAACCTATAACTCACCAACATTTTTGTTGACGTTTAAAGCATGTTTATTCTCAGGTGAATATTAAGAGCTTCCGCTGTTGCATACTAAAATAAGGACAAGATTTGGAGTCCATGTTTGTATGATATTGTGTAAAAACTGCATTCAAGAAACTGATTTCGATGTAACATATTTGTATTGTAAACCATTATGTAATGGTCGTGTGTAAACAGGATATTTTAGATTATCATTATTTGATAATCTACGTAAAGCTTTTTAAACCTTTATTTATGAAATAAAGGTTATGGTTTGTTTTAAAAATGAATGCAGTCTTTGAAAAACGTCTCATATAGAGGTCAAAACCTCGCAACGAAATCAATTAATATGGAACGTTTTTAATCAATAAGAACGGGACATTTCACATAGAATATCTATATATAGATCAAAAGATTTTGTAGATTACGGAGGAATTTATGGAATATGTCTGGCAAAGTTTACAGTAACAGATACGATAAGATATGATTTAGCAGATATGCTAAGATATGAATTTTGTCTATACACTATTCATGAAATCAGTGTAGCAAGACGTGTCTAGACTAATAGTGATAAGCAGGTAATTTCCTAAGGATGATAAGTAGATGATTTTCGACACAAAATGATAAGCAAAACTTTTGACATGCAGACTCGGTCGAAGTCCAGTCTCACTAATGCATCCTAACGACTATCCGTTAGTCACACTAATGCAGACCTGGTTTGCTAAGACCACCGCTCTGATACCAATGGAAAGGACCCGTTCATATACATTATAAACGATTCTCAATAGTTGATTACATCACGAGGTATTTGACCTCTATATGATACATTTTTCAGACATAACATTCGTTTTTAAAAGATAAACTCTCTTTACATCGAAAATTAACAGACATGCATACCATTTCAAAATATCTAATTATAAATGACCTAATCTGTCATTTACTTAATAATAATCTCTATTAAACTCAACAACTTGAATGCAACGTCTTTTGAAATATGCCATAATTGACTCCAAGTAATATCTTTAAAATGAGCAAATACACAGCGGAAGATTTCTTTAACACCTGAGAATAAACATGCTTTAAAGTGTCAACCAAAAGGTTGGTGAGTTCATTAGTTTATCATAATCATTTATTTTCATCATTTTAATAGATCACAAGAATTTCATTTTAATTTCTCATAAATATACGTCCAATGCATAGAGACAAAAATATAATTCATATAGTGAACACCTGCTAACCGACCTTAACAAGATGCATATAGAATATCCCCTATCATTCCGGGACTCCCTTCGGACATGATAAATTCGAAGTACTAAAGCATCCGGTACTTTGGATGGGGCTTGTTGGGCCCAATAGATCTATCTTTAGGATTCGCGTCAATTAGGTTGTCTGTTCCCTAATTCTTAGATTACCAGACTAAAAAGGGGCATATTCGGTTTAATAATCCAGCCATAGAATGTAGTTTCGATTACTTGTGTCTATTTCGTAAAATATTTATAAAAGCAGCGCATGTATTCTCAGTCCCAAAAATATATATTGCAAAAGCATTTAAAAAGGGAGCAAATGAAACTCACCTAATGTATTTTGTAGTAAAAATACATATGACAATATTGAACAATGCAGGGTTGGCCTCGGATTCATGAACTTATATCATTTGTATATTTATTAAAACATATTTTTGTATTTGAGCAATTACATATATATTTAGTGATATCATTTTTATATTAAATATTTATAGTGTTCATTATTTGTTTAAATATATTCATTTCATATATTTTGAAGATATTACATAGTTAAGTTATGTGTATTAAGTATATCTCTTTATGAAGTTCATTTGTTTGTGAAAATGTTAATTATGATAATATTAATTTTAGTAATAATAATGATATCTTATAATAATAATGGTAAAAGTGATATTAATAATGTTAATAAAATAATAATAATAATGATATTACTAATGATAATGATACTAAATTTATATTAATATTGGTAAAAATAATAATAGTTATAATACTTAATATTACTAGTAAAGGTATTTTTATCAATAATTATATTAATAATAATACTAAAAAAATATTTATATTATACATTAATAATGATAAAAGTGATAGTTTTAATAAAATGATAACTTTGAAGATTTTTAGTTATAATGACACTTCCAATAAAAATATTTATAATGATAATGATTTTAGTAATGATAATAATAACAATATTAGTAGTAATAATACTTATGCTATTTATAATAATGATAATAGCAGTCTCATTATAAATGATAATATTAATAATCATAATATTACTAATACCTAATAATGGTAATAATTGTTAATCACTACTTATAATATTAATAACAGTAATAAGTATAATACTAATTTTAATAACAATAACAATAATAATCATAACAATAATAATCATAATAATAATAATAATAATAATAATAATAATAATAATAATAATAATAATAATAATAATAATAATAATAATAATAATAATAATAATAATTAATATTAATAAGTAGTAATAATAATAATGTATAAAGACTACCTCAAAAGAAGGATTTTCCAAAAAAAAGCCGCCCATGCCCGGGCTCGAACCCGAGACCCCTTGCTAAACCCGAATCACTCAAGACCACTCCTCCAAATCTGTTTTTCTAATTTATACGCAAACTTAAATGATTTAACTCTATATTTTCTGTTTCATCCCCTTCCTCTAAATTTTTAAATCGATCAGAACTCAACGTATTCATACCAGTGATTTAATTAATGGGATAGGTATTAAAGTAGAAACAAACACGTCCATCTTGTGACTTGAAAGAAAAAAAATAAAAAAAAGAAACAAAAGCTGGATATGCACGTCGAACGCCATGGAAACTCAAACATCAATTTGAAAATCTAGACCGTTTTAGATGATGCTTTCAACATGAAAAATGTTTCAATTCACTCCTATAATCTTTACCAACCATCAATTGAATCAGAAATGCTAAAATTAATTCGAATTTTACGTTAAACACATTCTTTGACTTTTCAATTTTAAAGTTTGACCTTGAAATTCATACTCGATATAAGGAATTGGAATTTATAATTTTACAGATAGTTTAAACAAATTATTCCAAACAGAACCCCATTTTTAGATTTTGGAATTTCACTCGAATTCGAAGTTAAAAAAAAATAAGAACAACAGAGGTAGCGGCCTAAAAAAATAAAAATAAAAAATTCAGTTTTGATTCAACTGAATATTGTAACTGATATAACAGGTGGAGGACTCGTACAATTTTATTCACAATGAAAGGTAATCGATAATTGTTTAAAGGGAGCAAGTGGATGTCGGCAGGAAGATCACGGGTAAGCAGGAGTAGGTAAAAGAAATAAAAAGAAAATAAAAGATGAAAGGAACTTCTAACTGAATCAGATACATTCCAAAACTTGTAATTCGATTGTAATAAAGTTTATATCCTGTCTGAGTATTGTAGTCGATATATAACAAAGAAATTAGAATCAGATATAGTCTGCTAACAGTTTTTTTAACAAAATTTATACTATTAATTAATTTATATATAATGTTAATAATTTATAAATGTAAATACATTAATAATAATAGAGTTGTTATATCATTAAATAAAATTTTAATACTGTTAATGTTACTAATGATAATTATCATGATAGTAATAATAATAATTATTATTATTATAATAATAGTAATGTTAATAATAATTTTATCAAAATGATTCTAAGAATAAAATTAACTATATACATGATAATAATAATATTATTAATGATGTTGATAATAATATTAATTATAATATAATATATATATATATATATATATATATATATATATATATATATATATATATATATATATATATATATATATATATATTATATTTTCATGTTAATAATACTAAGTTAGTTGTTAATATTTTACTTATAATTAAACTTATCATTATTACATATTATTATACTAATATACATTGAATATATAATATTCAGGTATTATAATATATAGAATTTATATATATATATTTATTTTAATAATAACTTAATTATTCTGTTTGTTATTTTACATTCTTAATTTCAATTTGTTTAAGGGTATTTTATTAATTTAAATTATTATATATATACACTTATATATATATATATATATATATATATATATATATATATATATATATATATTTACCTAATTATTTACACACATTTATTCGTGAATCGTCGGTAATATTCAAAGGTCAAATGATCCTATTAAAATAGTTCAAAATTTTGAAACTCAACATTAAAGATTTTGCTCATTGTGTCGGAATCATATGAAATTAAGTTTAAATTTGATCGAAAATTTCCGGGTCGTCACACAAAAAGTTTTTACTATGATGTTTCACAAAGTCAATTTCCATGTTAATACCCATAATATTCATTATTGCCACATGCCATTCCAGTTTATCTTTTCACAATCTTTTTAACAATCTCACACTTGGGTTGTGATGAAATTATGATTAAAAATTTTGTTCAATAGTAATAATCGTAATATTTTACTCATTTTAAGCTTCAACCCAAATAATGTATCCCAAAAAATTTTAATTTCCCCTCTCCCCCACACTTACATCATGCTACGCCCACGTACGCATGTTTAAGAATATTACAATACTTATGTGAAAAGAAAAGGAAAAATTTAACATATTACCGAGATACTCGCACGTTCACCATTCACTAGAAAGCATTGCACGCCATTTTGATTCATCATCACACGTTCCATTTGATTACATGTATCCTTCCATTACAACTTATAAAAAGAAAAACAAATAGAAAAGTGTAAAATCCTAACTAGCCACTTCCGTAGGACTCACGGTTGCACTTAGCGTGTGTAACAAGCCTTTAAACCACCTGATTCCCTCAGGTGGACGAGTTTTGTCTCATGAGGGCTTGCAGTAAACATACCCACAAAGTTCATTTAACTAAAAATAAATAAAAATAAAATAGAAACAAAGTAAAAATAAAATAAAGAAGACTTACAAACTCTACACATAGTTTGTGCAGTTTTTATATCCGAGTCGTGCACACGACTCTTTCTTCACTTCAGCTAATTCCAGGACTGTAGAAGGTTCCTCTTTCCCTCACTTTATGAGAACCTTCACTATCTCTAACTTTCCTCAACTTAGAATCCAACCACACATCATTCTCCTTAGCCACATGCATTAACTCAAATAATTTAGCTTTTTCTTTAGGAGACAAGTTACACACAAGACGGTTGGTTAAGCTTTCATTCCCCCTACTCCTAGCATCATGGACCCGTCTATGTAATTTCCTCATGGAACGATCAAGCACCGGGTCATCCACATATTCCTTACACTCACTATGATGCCTCAAAGAATTATGTGGCGGGTTTTCACTATCTCCCCCACACTTAGGCCCTTCAAGATCCTCTAAATTGGAAAACACGTCATAATCAACTTGGGAATTCACTTTTTCATTCTTATTCACTTTGATCTTGTGACCTCCAAACCGCTCAACGAGTTTTTCTACGATTCTCCCCATTACTTTGACTACTTTTCCATCGAATTCTTCAGACTTTTCAAGTATATCAACAGACACATTCCCAACACACATGTTCTCCATTTTGTTATCACTAGATACCTGTTCATTTAATTTTCTCATTATTGGTGGTTGGGAAGGCCCAATCGTAGTTGGGGTTACCAAATATTCATCCTCTTTACATTTAGAGACTTTTTCATCTACCCCAATAAATGTGGATACTACCATCATAGTTTCTTTCATCGGTAATGAACAAGTGGTACTAATAGACGAACTCAACTTGGTTTCAAGAACTTGACTCAGATTTTTCAATTCTCACTCAAGATTTTGTATCGACTCTTGTTGACTCATCAAATTTTCTGCATTAGTTCTTATTTGAGATTCCATGAATTCACTCGTCATACCCTCTTTACTAGATTTCCTTACCTCCTCTTTCTCTTTCACATCCAGTGCATACTTTTGAACCTGTTCATGGTTAGTATCCAACAAAAACAATCCTGCGGTGTATGTAATGAATTAAAAATATTAATCCGTGATCTCTTATTACCAAAAGAAATGTCCATAACCCCAGTTCTACAATTGATAAGAGCATCAATTGTGGCCAAAAATGGACGCCCAAGAATGATCGTCGGTTAGGTCTCCCTAAAAGTGGTCTCTGTGTCCATAACTATAAAATCTACCTGGTAATAAAAGTCTTCCACTTTCACAATCACATTTTCCAACATACCCCGTAGAGTTCTCATTGACCGATCTGCAAGTTGGACGAGAATATCTGTATGTTTTAAAGTTCCCAACTCGTATTGGTCAACAAGGCTCGATGGAAGTATGTTAATACTAGGCCCTAAGTCCAACAAAGCCTTTTTGACATTAACATTACCCACCGTAACCGAAATTAATGGTGTCCCCGGGTCCTTAAACTTAGGTGGAAGTGAACCCGAAATTACAGCACTCACTTTTTCAGTTAATTTTACCTTTTTGGGCAATGATGCGTTGAGTTTACACTTTTGAACACACAAATCTTTTAAAGACTTAGCATATGCTGGAATTTGTTTGATTGCATCAATAAGTGGAATATTTATTTTTACTTGTTTAAATGTCTCCCACATATCATCCGTTTTCGGTCCCTTTTTCCCATAAGGGAATTGGTCGGGGACTCCAAAGCCTTGAGGAATGGAATGGTATTAGTCTCCATGTCTGATTTCCCAATTTTGTTAAAGAGGGGTCCTTTATTTTCCAACTCCTTCCCATGGTCAATATTTTCACTTACCTCATCCTCCTCATCAAGAATGATAGGAGACTTACTTGCATCACGTTGAGCTACCTCTTTCTCACCAACCTTGTTGTCATACTTCTTTCCGCTACGCAAGGTGCCTACCATGTTTACACTATGTCCTTTTCCCGAGTTCTTATGATTTGAATTTAACACCGTATAACTCGGTATGGTACCCGGCTCCTGATTTTCCTTACTCTCCGCTACATTACCAATTTCTTTAGCCAATGCACCAATAGACTTGTTTTGCACCTCCACTATTTTTCGCATTTCGGAAATAAACACGTCCATCTTGGCATCCGAGCTTGATGGTTGATTGGGTGGAGAACTGTTTTGACTTTGGTTTTGGTTTTGGCTTTGAACCTGGTAATTGTTTTGGTTTTAGTTTCAGTTATTGGGATAAGAATTTTGATATTTTCTTTGATAGTTGCCTTGATTCTGAAAGTTCCCTTGGTTTTGAAAGTTGTTTTGAGGTCTTTGTTGGATCCCTTGGGTAGCATTTAGAGCATTGTTGTTGCTCCAACTAAAATTTGGATGGTTTCTCCAACCCGGATTATACGTGTTAGAGTATAGATCAAATCTCCATCCCTAAATCTCATTAACTTGTTCTTCCATTATTTTTTGATTCACCGGTGGAATCTCATTCCTACACCCGTGTGCGAAATGAGAAGGATCCCCGCATATCTCACAAACTTCCTGAACCTGCGAAACATTACAAGCAAGACCCTGGTTTGGGTTGTTAAATATAAGCATTTTCAAATCATCTAGTTCTTGCTCAAGGTTCCTTGATGAACCACCCGAGTCGGAAACATGATTCACTCGGGAAGAACTAGGTTATTTTCGATTGACTGAAGCTTGGGTTTTCGAACCCTTACTTAATTGCTCAAAGAAGGTCCACTCGTCATCACTAGATCGAGTTAAAAATACCCCACCACTAGCCGCCAAAAGGAATTGCCTATTTTGGGAATCCAAACTATCATAGAAAACTTTAACCAATTCCCACTTTGGTATCTCATGGTGTGGGAATGCCCTAAGTAATTCCTTCAGACATTCGTACGCTTCATGAAAAAGTTCACCAGGCAATTGCCTAAAAGATTTTATTTGCGTACGCATGTCTGAGGTCTTACTTATTGGGTAGAACTCCTCTAAAAACTTCTTTTTCATTTCCGCCCAAGTATCAATACTCTGGGCGGGTAAAGAGAGAAACCATCGTTTTGCCTTATCTTTAAGCGAATAAGGAAATAATCGAAGACGTACCTCATCATCAGTGAAATCGTTTACCAGATTAGTAGCACATATCTCATTGAACTCAGTGATGTTTTCATATGGTTCCTCATTAGCCATACCTTGGTAGGTTGGAAAGATCGAAATGAGTTGAGGTTGGACCTCAAATCTCCGTGTATTTCCCCCTGCCAGTGCGGGAAAAACAATGGGTGAATGATCTTCATAATCACCCGGTTGGTAGTAGGTGTCTACCCTCTTTGACATTCAGCCATCTCGGTTCATTGATTAAAAACTTCCTCTTCACTATCGGAATCTGATTTAGGATAGTTTCGTGGAACAATAGGATGTGACTCTAACTGTGGTTGAGTGGATGTTGAAGCCACCGTCGAGCTTTTTAGAATCCTTGTAGCTTTTCGATTAGCTTTTGCAGATTTCTCAATTTTCGGATTTAAAGGCTCAAGATTTTGATCTCCTGAACTCCGAGTTTGCATACACTAACCTGCACTTCAACAGAAACAAGAATACCGAGCGTAAAACTGACAAAACAAAATAAAAGAAAACAATATTTTTGGGTTTTATTTATTTATTTATTTATTTATTTATTTATTTATTTATTTATTTATGTTTTATGATTTTTATGGTTTTTCTAATTTAACAATAAAGCAATTAAAATAAGAGCTTGCAATCAAGCGCACACCTCGCCGGCAGTGGCGCCAACATTTGATCGGTGTCAAAGGGTCGGTCAAAAATAGCCTAATTACTCTACTTTAGATAGGGTAAGCAGGATTTGTTCCACGAGAAGTTATGGTTAACTAGCAAGCAATTTCAAGATTGGTTTGTTTGTGATTAACTAAAATTAACTAAAGTAAAGACTAGATTAACAATTACTAAGCAAATGTAAACTTCGAGTATTTAAGATCATAAACAATGAACTAAATGAAAAGGTTGTAATCAATTGGATGGAAGCCTTTATTCCTTTACAATCCCAATTATACATGAACTAGTTCAACAAATCCTTATGCTATCAAATTATCAACTAAACCTCATAGACAAGACTTCTTCTGTTTTCCAATTTATGATTATCTTGGGTACAAGTAATGCTACTTAAACATGTTGTCTTTATCCCTATACTAAGTTATAACTAGGTTGGATTAAGCACAAGATGTTAACTAACAATCACTTGTCTTGCAACAATCAATAACTTTCAAACTTGCATTAATTGATAACTCAAAAGATTCAATGAAGTTATAAACCAAAAGACATAAGGATTACAAAATCAAGAATCACATAAATAAATGAAGAACTAAGCATACAATAATTGTTCATGCAAGGAATAAAGTAAAAGACACTAGCCAAGTATGTTGGTGATGATGATCATGGTTGCTTCTTGAAGTTGCATGATGAACACTCCTGGAATCCTAGCTTGAATCTTTGCTTGATGATGATTGATGATGATTGATGGTGTGTTTTTGTGTGTTTTATGCTCTCAAAACTGATGGAAAAGGTGTGTAATTCGTAGCTTAGGGTTTACCTTATATAGGGGTGAAGTAGGGTATTCTCCAAGCATGAAATCCCTCAAATTCGGCCTCAAATTCTATCCAAAAATAGCTCCAGCCTCAAATTATGCTCACCGGGCACAAATTACGCCCGGGCGCCAATTTCAGGCGCCTCCTTATGCCCGAAATCCACCTGAAGAGTTTGAGACCCCAGGCCAGGCGCCTCCTTGCGTCCACCAGCCACAATTTGCGGATGGGTTCCATTTTTAGCGTCTTTTCTCGTTTTAACCCTCGTTTTCGCTTTTCATCTTGACTTGTTGCCCATTATAAAATGACTTTTTAAACTTCAAATGCACGCGTAAAATCCATCTCTTAATATCAAATACGATCGGTATTTATGAACCGATCAGTGAGTTGGTAGTAAAAATACCGTTATGATTAAATTTCCATGTCCATTCGTCTCGAGGATTGTTTGAATGAGCGTAGCCTGAAATTTTATCAAGTATTTTTTCGAATTCAGTGGCTGATTGCCATTTTGGTGCACAAGTCCAGGCCCACGTACAGGTGGATGTATGTTCATACCACTTTATTAGATCAGCAATGTAGCAGTTTTTATTAGTTTCAAGTCGGTACAATCTTGGGAAAAGTTCTTTCAAGGGGAGTTCGTCACACCATTTCTCGTGCCAAAAACTAGTTTCCATCCCGTTACCTATAACTTTAACAAACGCATTAGAAAGATCACAGCCTAACTTTTTTAGGGTTTATTCGAGATTAATGATATTAAACCAAGTTCTTCCTGAAAACTTTTTCAAAGAGGTGTGATTTTGAGATGTATAACATCTCAAACCTCCATTTTGACCATAAATGTTTTTCACGATTTTAGCCCAAAGTGAATCTTTATTTTTTAAAAATTTCCACCACCACTTGGTTAGTAGAGAAAGATTTTTAAGTTTTAACGAGCCAATATTTAATCCTCCCAATTCATACGGGAGTAATGTTTGATTCCAATTTACCCATGCCATTTTTTTATTTTCGGGATTCCCGCCCCAAAAAAAGTCACGACGCATACCTTCAAGATCCTTTATAACACCGAGAGGAGCTTTGAAGAGGGAGAAGTAGTATAGGGGTAGACTACTTAACACCGATTTTATTAAAGTTAATCTACCTCCGAAGGAGATGGTCTTTGCTTTCTAATCCACAAGTCTTTTTTTAAATTTTTCAAAAATTGGGAGGCAATTTTTATAAAGTTTTAAGTTTGAACTGATGGGTAGGCCAAGGTAAAAGAATCGGAAGGACCCTTCTTTACACCCGAACCAAGAAGCTAGGTCACTAAGTTCCTTTTTGGTGGTCCCGATCCCAAAAACGTTACTTTTGCTAAGATTGATTTTCAAACCCGAGAGATCTTCAAAACATTTTAGAATTTTTAAGGTGTTTCGGACTTCCATTCTATTCCATTTACCAAATAAGATTATGTCGTCAGCGTATTGTAAGTGTGAAACGGTAACTTTATCGGTCCCCACTTCCACGCCCTTTATCAAATTATTGTTTACCGCCAAATTTAAGAGATAATTGAGTCCTTCACTAGCTATGATGAAAAGAAAAGGGGATAACGAATCCCCTTGCCTTACCCCCCTTTTCGAGTAGAATTGGTCGGTTGGCGAGCCATTAATACGGATAGATATAGAGGTAGAGGATAAACAAGCGCAAATCCATTTAATCCATTTTTCCCCGAAGCCCATAAAACCCATGATACTAGCTAGAAAATCCTAGTCAATGCAGTCAAAGGCTTTCTCGAAATCTACTTTAAAAATAAAACTTTTTTGTTTTTCTTTCTTTTAAGTCATCTAAGGTTTCTAAGGCTGTGAGGACACTATCGAGAATAAAACGGTCACTTATAAAAGTACTTTGTTCAAAACCGATTAGTTTAGGGATTATTTTTCTAATTCTACTTGTGAGAATTTTTGAAAGGATTTTATAGTAAATGTTAATCAAACTAATGGGTCGATAATTGGAGAAGTTGAGAGGGTCTTTTTCCTTAGGGATAAGCGTGATGAAGGATGTGTTGCAACCATTAGAGATTTTGCACGTGCTCCAGAACCAATTCAAAGCATTCATTAGATCTTCCTTTATAATGTCCCAGAACTTTATATAGAATTTGAGATTGAAACCGTCGGGACCTGGAGCTTTATCATGACCGCAACTTTTAATGGCCTCAAGTGTTTCTGATTCTGAAAAAACAGCTTCTAGACAGGAGGCCTCGGAAGGTGCGATAAAGGAACCGTTCCAATTGTTGAGTTGGAAAGTATCTTTCTGACTTTTGGTGAAAAGTGATAAAAAGTGCGAAAGGGCCTCGGATTTAATGTCTTTTGGATTTGTGGACCATACACCATTTATATTAGCACCATGAATGTTATTTTTGTGTTGTCTTCTTCGAATCCACAAGTGAAAAAATTTACTATTCTTGTCTCCTTCAAGGGCCCATTTACATCTAGCCTTTTCTTTTAACATTTCAGATTGAGTTTTTTCCTTTTCAAATAGTGTATCCAGATCGGCCTGCCAGGCGAGGTAATCATCATCAGATAAGTTTGACACTTCAGCCTTTTTTTCCCATTCAATGATCTTGTTATGAGTCTCATCGATTTCAGATTTCAGCTTGCATTGTGATGTGGAGTACCACTTACGTAACTCTTGTTTTACTACCTTTAACTTGTCCCGAAAAATGCAATCTGGGTTCCAACTGTTGACATTCGATTCCCATGCTTGTTTGATGATCTTACGGGAATCTTTATGATTTAGCCATTCGTAAAAACCTTTTATCGGTTTTGGACCAAAATCTGTATCTCCAACACTTAGAATTATCGGGCAATGGTCAGAATATTTTATGTCTAGAATGAGACCATTGACATTCGGCCATTGATGTATAAATGATTCTAAGATTAGGAACCTGTCGATTTTGCTGAATTTCTTCCCGTTATCACTAATACGAGTGTAGAGTCGACCGCCGAGAGGTATATCAATGAGACAATTTGAAAGGACCCGTTCATACCTATTATAAACGATTCACAATAGTTGATTTCATTGCGAGGTATTTACCTCTATATGATACGTTTTGTAAA